>NW_019727088.1:2160645-2174585 GCF_002891405.2 Cryptotermes secundus
ACAACAGAGGAAGCTGTGTTTTCTGTAGATCCGACCGACGCGCCAACAGACTGGCTCAATAGCGATCATGTGATATGTGTTTACTGTAGGTCTATATCTGTTCCGAGGCTATATAACGAGAACCGTGAGCTGTAATTTCAGATGCCGTGATAGCGATTACTACTAGAAATAGGGCATAATCTGTTGTACAATGCCTGGGTTGACAGAGGCCTTGTATATATTGTACATAGAAGGTACAAATGTGGATTTGTAAATTATGTAAATACAGACAGTGGACTTCTTAAAACAGACTGACTGACAAATGATAGACCCGACCTCTCGTCAGAGAGGGCGCCCCAAATGGACAGGACAGCAACTTTCACAAAGAAGAAAACATCTGGTCATGAGCCCCAGCTGGGAAGACAGACAGACTGACTGACCGTCAGTTGTAAGATGACTTTGACTTTGACTTGTAAGTTCAGAGCGAATTTGACTAGGAGTACAGAAGGGCACAGGAAGTCAGCCTGTGAATATTTAACGTGTGCTTTGAAGATTATATGTGTGTTGTAGCACAGTGATATTAGGAGTGTGTGATTTAGTGAGACTTTTATAGTTCCTGTGCTATAAATTCGTGAAGACTAGCGCAGATAGACTGAAGAGATTAGGGTGGAGTGATTGTAAATTGTGTAAAGCAGCCACAGTGTAATAATTAATTGTAGATACAACCTGTAATTTGTCAATAAATCCAATTACTAATCCGAACCCCGTCTTTAGTCACCCATACACGTAACATTATCTACAACATCTATAGTGGAATCACAAGTGGCGTCTTCCCTCCAGCTCTTCCGACCAAGACTTTGTACTCATCCCCTCAGTATGTGCTACATCCTCCGCACACATCCTCGTGCTTCGTTTGATCACTGTAATAATGGTGGGAGAAGGGTACAAATTATGTTCCCAGACAAACCTAGCAATTTTCTCCATCCTCCAATCACTTCCTATCTTTTAGGTAGAAATATTGTCCTCTGCATGATGTTCTTAGACTCCCTCAATTTATTTTTCTTCCTTGCAGCGAGAAACTCGGTATCAGATCCATATAAAACAAACATAAAATTATAGTACTGTATAACAAATGTTTTTATCCGCACAATACAACAACTTTCAACAGTCTCATTCACATCAAGTGTGTATGGTGAGTTTATTGATCTCAGTGGTATAACTTTCTACATGTTTCGCCTATCATCGGGTAAATATACACTATTAGCAATTTTCTTAAACTACTGAACTGCGTTTCACATAAATATAAAAACATTTGTTATACATTAAGACAACAGGATGCACTCCTTGAAGATTATATTACTGTATTTTAATTGTTAGCTTTTTCGAGGGAGGAAAATGACTCAAGGGGTAACCCTTCTAACTTATATTCAGAAGGAGCAGGGTTCGAATCTTGGTAGAGACACCGACTACCTTGAGATATTTCGTGGGGTTCATCACTGCCTCCAGGCAAATGTCGGGACGAAACCTCAACTGACGTCAAGGTCCCTTCCTTGCACATCCTATCCAACAAAATATTATTCTAACATTCAACGCTATACAGACTGAATTACTGACAGTGTCGTTAGGTAGGTCATTATATTTATTTTTATATACGAGCCGGGAAGATAACAATATTCCTAAATGCATACCAGTAAACATTCCCGGAATGTAATCTGCTCTTCACGTCTTCGTGAACATAATGCTAACATGGAACTCCATCAGGTGGTCCAGCGTCATGAGGGAATAATATTTCGTACTTAATCTTAGCATTCAACTGTGGGTCAACATAAGCGACGTCTCTGCCGTGTCAAAATACAGCAGCTCTAGTAGGGCCAAACACGGATGTTAATTTGAGGACAAGGCTTGTCTTTTGAAGAACATAATATAAACCTGCTTTTTGTCGCCTCTGGAAGAACCAGGGTCATTGCACTGTCTATCCTTGCTGTAAGGAGGGAGGAGACGAGAAACATACAGGTAGGAGGCTGGCTCACCGTCCCGTTCGGTCATGAAATTTCGGATGCTGACCAAGCCGTGGACATAATAATGGGCCCCAGGGTGTAACTACGAGTATAAAGTGTATGACAGTGGTATTTGAACTCTTCACCAAATATTATGAAACTAAGGAAAATGAAATGGACGGGGAATATATGAATAATGGAATTTAGTCAGAAGAGTCCATTCATATGACCTAGATGTAGATGGAAGGATAATATTGTAACGGATTCCATCAACGCGTTGCCAGGCAGCAGCTCTGTAAACACGGTACATTACGCAACAATAGATAAACTGTTCTCTATGGAGTCCGCGCAGCGACCGTTGCTATGAAACGGCTCGATAAAAACCTCTACAAAGAGACTGTTTTCTGTGTGGTCCGTGCCGCGGCTGTATAACGAGATCCCCAAGAACGGGGCTCGACAGTCCCGCCTGGGAGTTTGCGGCTGACACCCATCTAGTGAAATTGCAGCGCCTGCAAGACAAGGTTCTCCGCACCATTGGCAATTTTCCAAGGCGCACACCGGTCCGCGACTTGCACATGGCATTTAAAATCCCGTACGTATATGACTATATAACAAAATTATGCAGGAAACAAGCAGAAGTCATATAAAATCATGAAAATGAGAATTTTCGCAACATCGGACAAGGCAACGCCAGACACAGACAGTATAAGAGGCTTAAACTTGGCGGCGGTCAGGCATACTACCGTTCAAGTGACTAGGCTACTGTGGTAGCGAATACTAGTAGAAATAGGGCATAATCTGCTGTACCGAGCCTGGATTGACAGACGCCTTGTATATATTGTACATAGGAATAGGAATTAAGTTTAGATTGTAAATATATGTAAATACTGACAATGGACTTACTAACACAGACTATGACTGAAAAATGACAGACCCGACCTCTCGTCAGAGAGGGCGCCCCAAATGAACAGGACAGTAACTTTCATATAAAAAAAAATCTGGTCATGAGACAGACAGACTAACTGACCGTCAGTCGCAATGTGACTTTGACTCTGACTTGGGGCTCGACACCAAGACAGACACTCTGACAGACCGTTAGTCGCAATGTGACTTGGACTTGTCCCAAATCTGAGACACGGTCTCGAGTACCAAGGGACTCGGACCCGAGAAAGATGGCGCTGGCAAGGACCACCAGCATATATGAAAGACAGACCCGTCCTCTTCTCAAACTGTAACTGTCAAACAGTAATAAATATCTGGTCATGAGCCCCAGATGGGACTCGACACCAACACTTACTGACTGAGAGTCAGTCGCAATGCGACTTGGAGATGGAACCAAGGCAGTGGCTCCTGCACATTCCTGCACTTTCAGATGTCCCTCTACATATTAGAATTTAATTTCAGTTTATACTTGTGAAGAGCGTAAAAGAAAATTGTATATATAACATATTTACTCCTGCGAGAATAATGTAACATCAGGTAGAATAAGGTGTAGAAAGTGAACACCAATTAAAAAAAAAAAGACCAACCTCTCCTTTTTATCATTAAAGAGGACCAATGAAGAGGGGGGGGGGAAACAAAGGTCTAGACACTAAACCAAAATATGGCCATGGGTCCCAGCAGGGCCTGATGCCAGGAGTGACTGTGCTTGCTGATTGCAGGCAGTAAGTTTCTGCTCTCCTCTAACCAAGGAAGTGAATGCCAGTGTTTTGAGTTCTGAGTTCTTGGTAGGAGACAGCCATGGAAATTTCGTCGACTTGTGAAGATTTAAAGTGAGATTATAAGACTTTATTCATGTGTAATATTTGGAGTGATTTGAAGTGCTAGTTCCTGTGTTTTATTTGTGTCACCAGGAGAGGACCAGTGTGTGTAGATTGTAACCAAAGTGCTAATAAATCCAAACATCCGAACTATAACCCGTCACTTTCGTTGCGTGTACCACGCTACATGTGACAATAATAAAACGGATCTGAAAGAAATAGAGTTTAATGATGACTGTATTCATTTAGCTAAGGACAGAGTTCAGTGGCAAACCCTTATACTCATAAACTAGGCACCAGTATTTAACTTCAGGGTTCCATAAAAAGTGAGGAATTTCTTAGCTAAATGAGTGACTACTGGCTCTCAAGACAGCTTCCTGCTTCAAGGATTTAGTTTATATATGCAGACAGTTGAAACTCAGCCACATTTGAAAAACATCCTATTCTTTAACTTTTGACAGAATAAGCAGATTCATACAAGCCTCACACTACATGCTATGTTTGTTTAAATAAGGGTTCTTACTGGCCACTGCCTCAACAATGCAAACAACTAATAGCACCTACACCTGACAACAAATGTAATTTTATATTTGCACATGCACTGAGTACCTATTACTTGTATGGACATGGAGTGTGCTTTGTTGAGACACCTCATCCAGCAGAATGCTCACAGAGAGTTCACAGCTAAAGCAGGCACACTAATGAAAATGTCATTCTAGAGGCAGTGGAAGAGAAAAGGGCAAACTTCCATTTAAAATTTTAGCAGTGTGGGACAAGAATAGGATACACAAACACAGGAACATGGCAACTATGTGTGTATAAATCTTAGGTAGCCAACTGCAGGCTGCATTATAAAACAAGCTTATTTTTTCAATACACCAATACAAATACATGCTCTGCAATGACAATATGTAAGAAGGACAAGAACATGAATAAGTACCGGCTCTGTAAAATTTAAGAAAAAGAACACTTCAATTAAATATTGATAAGTCAACAGTACTCAGACATTAACCACTAAAGGCAGGCCAGACATTGGATATGACAGTAAAGTCATACTAATACCATGCTTTTAAGGTTATTAATTAGGCGCTGTGTGAAAACAACAGAAAAATTAGACAGAATATTTAGTAAGCATGTTCTGTGATGCTGATTCAAGGATTGGCATAGTTTTAAAGAACGGGAAAGCAGTGACCATATGATGGTAAATGGAAAGATACTCTTGTGGGCTGCCACTAGTTGGAAGGCCCAAATCTAAGTAGTATTATCTACAATTACAGATGTTTGTGTGGTAAATCATGTACATTGCAGATAATGTTTAGTAAAATCTCTGTTAAATATAGCAGAGTAATAATGTGACTAAAAAATTAACATCACATTGAAATAATTCAATGTAACTCTTACACTTCAATCTTCCCCATCAATTACTGTCAAGTCCATTTCAAATGCACAAACCAACTGTGTGATGAACAGTCTGTTATTTCGAACAATCTGTAATGATAGGACAATGTACCTTATTTGGCACCTCTTTCATAGGAGTTTCACTGCTTACACTAATGTAATGACAGTGTAATTCAAATATAGCATCTAATAAGTTTAAAAAAGGAAAATACTGTCTATTCACTATTGTTTATGCCCAATAACATGAATAAATATTTTTATGCAACAGATGTATAGATGAGAAACCATACTCCTGGTCATAAGAGAGAGATGTGTTTGATTACTAGTCACATAATGTCAGTATGAGCTATTTTTTTTAATTTGCACTGTGGGGGGTGGAGTCCAGCTGGGTCCACTCAGCACGTCCACCACTGATTGGTCTATTCTACCTGCCCCAGGTGATTATGATGATGGAGAATTTGGTGGAATGAAGACTGACAGGGGAAAACTTGCCCCAGCGCCACTTTGTCCACCACAAATCCCACTTGACCAAACCCGGGCTTGAACCCGGGCCGCCGCAGTGGGAAGCCAGTGACTAACTGCTTGAGCTATGGCACAGCCTCAGTATGAGCTATAATATCACAGTTAAGTTCCCACAGTTGTTTTACTTCCTTTCTGCAAGAAAATCTAATACAGTGCGTACAATCAAGTGCGCGCCGCAGCTGCAATTTGCCGTGAGTCATACCACCGCAGAACGGATGCAGTCGCGGGGAGGAGTTGCAACACTCCCCGCGACTGCATCCGTTCTGCGGTGGTATGACTCACGGCAAATTGCAGCCGCGGCGCGCACTTGATTGTACGCACTGTATTATCCAAGCCATTGTTTTAGCATGTTAAGTATTTTAAAAGAACAATCTCAAATTACTACACATTTGAAGCTACATTTTACTATCGATGGATACCATGAAAAAATCATATTAGAAAAGAATTAATAAATAATTTGAAACACATTTTCTTTGACAGGATGCATTCAAATGTCTGACACATCAGGTGATATTTGCATATGTACATCAATAATGTAATGACACTTCTTTTCATCAATTCTGTCTACGAAGTATCAACCTCTCTGGTGTTATGAATCAATTCACTTTTAAGAGTTACATAGCTTAACAACACAAAACCACATTATGGTCACTTCAAGTTGACTGTATACATGTCATTACATCATTATATGTCTGGTGTGCAGATAAGTAGGGCTGGCAGTTGTCTACTTCCCAATCACATACTCCAAATAAAAAACTGTGGTTGTCCTCCATCCCCAAACATTAAAAAATAACATATCCACACTCATTCTTACATTTGTGTCAAAGTTCACAGTCCATTCACACAATATACCTTCAAACACTGAAAAATATGACAAATTTTGACAAAATTTGGGTATGACAGGTAATGAAGAGAAAATATGACTGGCCAACTTGAACTGGCATTTTACTGAATTATATCAGTGAGCATGCAGGATATGTAAACGTTTATGAAAGTTACAGATCTTAAAGAGATCCTGTAGGCTATGTAGTATTTCATAAACTAGACCATGATGCTGTATTTCTTTCCAGTTGTTCCAATACATATTAATTATTCCAGGATTTGAACGAAGGTTTAGGAACATATTCTGCCTCTAGTTGGATACATGAACAAATTAAACTGAAATGCACTGGCCTTTATACAGTGTTTTTTTATGCTAGTGGGGTGGGACTAAGTCCCTTGTACTGCTGCTACTTCTAGCCTATTGTACCAGCCCCAGATGATAGGTGAGGGTGATTGTGGAGCAAAANTTTTTTCTTTTTTCTTTTTCAAATGTAGTATCTACATATTGCTTAGGATTGTAAAATGTTGTTAGTATCCTTGTAACTTTGTAGGTTTGTTTGTTAAGTTGTACTCCTGGATAAATCAATCAATTAATCAATCAATATAGTTCGTAGTATGCTTGTAACTATGTAGATTTATTTTGTTAACTTATATTACTGAATGACGTGTCCAAATGTTACTATGTAGCAAAACGGATGAAAATAAAATACAATACAATACAATACAATTGGTGAAATGAAGATTGGCAGGGGAAACCGAAGTGCTCAGAGAAAACCTGCCCCAGCGCCACTTTGTACACCACAAATCCCACTTGACCAGACCCCGGGATCGAACCCAGGCCACCGAAGTGGGAAGCCAGTGATTAACCGCTTGAGCTATGGTGTGGCCCTTTATACAGTGTTAAAAAGCACTATACAAAAAGTTATTAGGATTTTAATTCAGAAACTTACATTACATAACGTACTTTAAAGTGTTTCTCTTCTGGAAAGGACTGCTGCCAAAAGAATTAACATAGGATACACGGATGTAAATATATACAGAAAGAGATTCCTTCCTTGTTAGGACATTTAGGGGTCGCTATAGACAGAGGCTTGAATGAAGGAACCTGATTGAAGTACGCTAACAGCAGCTAAACCAATAGCTTGCATATTTTCCCAATACGTGCAGAACTGTGTAATGAATTACAATTTGCTTGTTGTAGCTTCCTGGGCAATACTAATGTGAAACACGTCTATTTTAGCCTTATCCATCCAGTAAAAGAGAAATTCACACATGTTTCTGCACACCAATCCATCGCGCCTCAGTCTGGCGTTGTTCATCTTCTGTTTCTTTAACGGTTCTGCTTGTTCTTAAAATTTAACTATATTATAAACACCTTACATTTTTTACGGTCAAGGCAAATATGTTCCTTCAAGGGACAGAGAACTGAAAGTATATCTGACTCCTCAGCATGCAGACATATGAAATGAACTGTAAACTACATAAATTTATTACGAGATTGTGTGTGTTACTTTTCACATCAGCTTGTAATTAACCCGTCTGGAGTGTATACTCATGCAGACGTGGTCCGCAGAACGAATGGATAACACGCACAACAGTTTCACAGCCGTATTCATTACTACGTATTATTAAAAATGGAGAAAGGCATGGTCACAATTTCTGGTTTCCTATTTAGAGTCCAGAAAAGGTGTGCAATAACTTTACATCATACAGATGAACATATATGTGTTGTCAGCCAGAAGCTATATTCAAATCAGAGTCCTGAATACAACTCATTAATATTAATTTCAAATCATCCATAAGTGCAGGTCCTTGGACTAGACAACACATTACAAAATACTGCTGGTGAATGGTTAACAATCCCACTTCTTATTCAGGATGTCTCATGTTCTTTTCTAAGTAATGCCAGGTTTTTTCACTGAAATTTTTCAGTTTCCCTCAGTCCCAAAAAGCAAATGTTTGAATGGGCATTTAAGGACATCACAGTTACTACAGTTTTGTATTCAGTTACAAATGACAGAAAAAGGAGTCTACTTTACTGGCATAAAAGTGTTCAACAATCTGCCACAAAGTATTAAAAACTTGGGCAATGATACTAAAAAGTTTAAATCAGAGTTAAAGAATTATCTACATGCTCATTCCTTCTACTCTTTAGATGAATACTTCAATGTAAATAGAGAATGATGTAAAATTAAGTTATATTAATTTTTAAGCTAAAATTGCCTTACTTATGTATGTAACATTTTGACTTGTTCTGTATCCAAAGGTACTAACCTGCTTAGGATTTATAGAATGTAAATAAATTCAATTCAATTCAACTCTTCTATACTTACATCTGTCTTAAGGTTACCAGATTTCATAAGAATGACACATGCCTGGTCCATTTGGTTCACACTGTGTTACAGATTGAGTTCTTGGGACAGTGTCAGAATCTACTTAATTTTAATTCAGCATCCTCATCCCCTTCCACTCTTCAAAAGGTTAAAAGCAGCTGTCTTACAAGCATTACAAAACAAATGTTTTCTTGTTACTAAACGTCTTGGTATCTTTACTTCTATGCACTGATGAATCACTGTATAGTATATGTATATATATATATATATTTATTTATTTATTTATTTATTCTGCCCTCTGTAGTCCTCATAATAATTACAATTACTTTCTCATACATTATGAGTGGAAATAATTTTATCCAATCAGTTTGTCCTATAAACACACCCCTTCTCAACCATTACATAAAATTCAGCACTTTTCTCAGCTATGAGGATTACAGCATCAAGTCTTCAAAAGCACTATTTTGGGGTTCAAACATCTGAGGTTTCTTTGTCCACCATGTTATTACCAACTGTAAGAAATTAAAAAATATGAGATTTAAGTGGCCTCTAAGGGCAGAATATCCTTACTAAATTTTATGAACTTTGGCTGGCTGGTTTAAAACTTGCTGTAGGGTTGTGCATGTACACCTGCACACATGCATGCACAGAGGATAATGAACTCCTTTATCCTCCTCGTTCATTAAGAAAGGAATTTGACCAAAAATATGATTATCCTGAGGCAGCAACATCCAACATGCCACTGTCATGCGTGGCATACTGAATACTGCCTTATGCTCCATGCAACATATTGTGACATGTGAATCCACTGCACAGGTAACGGCTAGTTCATACACGTATCTGGGTCGACCATATGAAAGAGTCAGTAGTTGAGCAACGCTTGGTAAATACGGCCTGAAAGCCGGAATACAGGAGTTGAAGCCAGGCGTCCATTGCCAGCCAACGGCTCAATAAGCATTGCTCTCACAGCAACGTATACAGATGTTTCCTGCACAAGAGAGGTGTCGTTTTCATGACAACGGATAGCTGAACTGTTCAACTCGGTGTCCCCTATTCGGTACGCCAAGCAAATATAAAATAGCAGCAGTAACAGAGCAAGAAGTGAGTCAGCAGTGAATCAGCGTGCTTTCGAGAGCTAAGCAGAATTCGAGAAGACTAGAGGCTAGACACCAGTGCAAGGTCTAGGCAACAGTGACAGATTCATTATCCAGAAGGAATTAAATGTGTGAGCTGTCACAATCCAGTGTAACTGTAACAGGGACGCCAAATAAATCCAATTATCAAATCTAGAATCAACAGTTATTCATCACGTTAGTGCTTATACATGACAATATGTACAGCATATCCCAGAAAACTAACTGTAGCACATTGTTGCAAACGAAGTGGGAAACAAATGGGTGTTGCATGAGAACATATCTTAGAAGCAGATGCAAATTATGCACCTTTTTACTGGGATAAAGCATTTTTCCCCCAAGAGATGAATACCTGGAAGCAATTCATGTTTCACAATTTTCAAGACAGTGTAACAGGTGATACTGGACTAAGAACAAGACAGATATTCTTTGCAGTACATAGTGACTAAAACAGGAAAACTCAGCATAAATGGGAGACTTGAGCTAAAGTTGCTTATAACATATGACTGCTCCACTTATGGCAATCGAGTACACTAAAATTCCATTCCAATTCTTTCAAGAATCATTAATTAGTAAGACAGTCTCTGAAGACTTTTCAGTAATGGTAGACACTTTAGGATTCTCGCATTTCAAAGATTATTCCTTACTTGAGTAACATTTTCACCGGTAAGTAGTCAGAAATTCATTAACTAGCTGTTCGACATTCAGTTCTGAATAATCTTAATAATTTATCCAGAATATCATCATAATCTTTGAATTTTTATCAAGTAGCAACATTTACATTTTGGTTCTTAGCTCCACTTTTGACCACAGTTTATTCTGCCAAGTCTGCACACTTGTTTTACATAAAACAACACTTTTGCCTTTAGACCTTAGCTGAGTAATTTTGTTGCCGTTCTCATTAAACATGACCATATATTCACAAGAAAAATATCAACTATAAGATAAGAAGAGCAAAACTCGAGACCAAACTGTAATTGTACAAGGGGACCAACAACTTGCAAAACATCACATGCAGCAGGTAGCAAAATTTAATAATACAGTCCTACACATATTTCTCTATTACAAGTCCCTTACTAGGCTCAGTACCATCGCCTTGGAGCACAGCCAGCCACTGAACCCTAGTGACCATCTCGCAGGGCTACTAATGACAGATCTGCTGGGGATTCACAGCAGATCATGACTGACAGCAGTGCCAGGGGAGTTTAACCCCAACCCCTTCTGTTCTATTTTATGTATCCAAATACTATACAGCGAATGGGTTGAGTCCCCAGTGGCTAAAAATCATAAAGGTATATCCATTCTAGTGCTTGCTGGAATACTGTCAAGATAATATTTACCTTGTTTATAAACAACAGGTGCAACAAGTTAAATAATTAAGATCATAATCTGATATTATGCTAATGGTTATATATGGGCCCATCATTAACAGTTGCTTCTATAAAGAGGATATTCCTAGGCACAGTGTCAGAGCAGACAATTTTCCTTCTCCAGCACCTTCATGAACTCCTTCATTTGCTGCGCTCTTCTGCATTCAAAATCGCCAAATAGGCAGAAACGGTGATTTTAATTCAATTCAATTCAATAAAGAACAGATCAAAACCCATCTTACTACTAAATCAGTCAGAGAGCACGATGCTTTGGTGTAAACAGTCTTGAGGCATGCACAATGCGCTGAAAATTGCCGTATGCCTCACAATGCGGTGAAATGAAGTGGCGCACGTCATATTTCCTCGCTGCAATCGTGAGTTAAGAAAGGAAAAGACAGAAAAGAAAACCCGCTTCAAAATAGTGTTTCATTCTATATGTAATTCCTTTTCCATAAATACTTTAGGGTCTCAATATAATTGCAGTCCTACTGAATCTGTTGATTGTATTTCAAAGTTCCAGAAGCTCTTCACATTCTGGAATAGTATATTATTCAAACACTGTACTACATTTGGCTAGCTACGTGTATATTTCATCACTCACCTAAATCCTTGTACTTTTTCCTGAACCCTACTGACGACTGTCTTCTTCGGTATTTGAGGCTGGTCTTCCAGGCCCATTTCAGCTATTGCTTGTGCCAGATGTAGATTTTCTTCATTCATTTTTCAGCTTGTTTATTTGAACACTTCACTCTGCAATTAAACAAAAATGAATCAATCAATAAAATTTTAAAAACTGAAATTCCAGGAATCTCTAGAAGTCAGTTTCACTGAAAACACCACATTGAGAACTGTGAAAAGTGTAAATTTGATTTGGTTACGGAACAGGTCACATGAGACAAGGGTGGCACTAAACCATCAAACAACTACATATTATTTTCTGAATTAAGGATGAGAAGCTCCATTATCTGTACCCTTCACCAGGTATTAATCTGATTTATCAAGGAGGGTGAAATGACCACGGAGCGGACTACGCATAAAACTCCGTGGTTGTAGTCTGCAAGCGAACTATATCGACCGAGCGAGCGACCGCAGCTTGTCGGCGAAGTTTAGTGCCAACTTTTGCGGATAGAGGGTGTCGCGTGGCCAGCGCAACGACGTTAATTTTGGTTTTCTACATCGGAGCCGCAATTTCCTTGAAATAGCTCCTCAATTATGATCACGAGGCTGAGTGCAACCCGTTCCAGACCCACTACTTCTCGGAAAAAATCTGGTAGCTCCGGGAATCGAACCCGGACCTCTGGAACGCTGACCATTAGACCACAGAGGCGGTCCGGACTATGCCTAATAAAACAGAAATGCTCAGAAAATATTAGCCTAAAAATCTAAACAGAAAATACCACACGGGAGATCAAGACACAGGTGGGAGCATAACATTAAAATATATCTGAAAGATATAGTGTGTGAAGATACGGACTATATGCAATGGCTCAGGAGAGGTTCCAGTATCAGACTCTTGTGAACACGGTAATGAAACTTCGGATTCTATAAATGGCGGGAAAATATCTTTCAAGATGAGCCTATTGGACTCTCAAGGTTTCTGCTCCATGAACTTAGTTATGCATCTGGGCATTCGAATACTTGACTGATGCTGACTATTGGCATAAGGTTTTCACTGTTATGGGAAAAGTTTACTTTTGCAGGCGCAACTGTTTCTTTTACGTCGTAAGGTTCTGCCTGCAGCATGTAACAGCGCTACTGTTGTGAGTTTCTGCATATGGCGCCAACGTTTTGCTTCCAACATAGTTTTCAGGTGAAACTTGCGATTTTCGAGAGAGCCGAATAAAAGCTACTGCATATATACACTTCGGAAGAGTATGCCGAGCAAGCAGGAACGCAGGCTGGGCAGAAGCAGAGTGCTCTGCTAGCTGTGTTTACTCTTCAAACCCTGAAGATGGAAATCCTCCGTAACATCGGTAAACGTCTACTACACTACATGGCGTCACATCCGTAAGGACATCATTCTTCAAAATGTAAGTGATCCTGCTGCCGACATCTTCTATTCTCGACCATAACAGGCAAGCCTTAAAGGAAAGATATACTGCACTTTCTTTTTTCAGCAAAAGTCCCGATTAATAAGAGAAAAATTTTGATAGAATTCCGACCGTGTTGAAATCATATTTGTCTTATCCTGTTAATGCAGTGCTCTATTACAACATGACTTTGTCGAGTATATTAAACAATTTACATATTAAGTATTTTACTCTCTTTAAGCGCGTGTAACGATAGCGAACAGTGAAACCTTAATACTGATTGCATATTCATTCAGTATTGGCCAACAGTTCTGATTTGTCGACAGTCGGAACACGTTACACATTTGTTCATCATAACGGGATAATTTTCCGTGATTGTAATCATTCGATTTATCTAACACAAGACACCTCCGCAACTACAGAATATCACTTAGCTTTTTCATAATAGTTACATTTCATTTTCTTATTATAATAAGGATGATGGATGTTCGGAATCATACGAAATTCCTTCTGTTGAACATGCCTGTAAAGCGTGCTCAATCTCTGTGTGTTACTGCGATGTTACAACTACGTGTTGCTCGGGGGGGGGGGGGGGG
>NW_019727088.1:2174635-2228183 GCF_002891405.2 Cryptotermes secundus
GGGGACGGCTAATGATGGTTTTGTAGAGGGTACAACAAACAAAACAAATCAAACTCCGTGGCCTTTATTCCACAAGCGAACTATATCGACCGAGCGACCACCGCTTGTCGGCGAAGTTAATGCCAACTTTAGAGGACAGAGGGTATCGTGTGGTCAGCGTATTTCCACGGCTGTTATCTCGGTTTTACAGACCGAAGCCCCTACTTTTCCATTCAAGTAGCTCCTCAATTGTCCTCACGAGGCTGAGTGGACCCCTTTCCAGACCAACTACTTCACAAAAAAATCTGGTAGTGCCGGGACCTATGGATCTGTAACCAAGAATTCTGACCACTAAACCACAGAGACGGAGCGTACAAGTGGATGAAATATGAAGGTTGGACTAAGAGTGGAACTGCTGAAAATGGAGGTATGTCGATAGCTTAGTGTGCTAGTGAGAATACTGGTTTTGGAATAAATTGTACAAGTAAATTATGCAGTCCCGATTTATGGCGCGAAGCAAGATATCTCAGACTGATAACAAGATTTAAAAAACCATTTTCAGAATGTATCTGCATACTGCCCGTGTGCTGAAGTTGTGGTCTGTACCGTCCCTAGACGACCTACATTATCCCGCCACACGTTCACCGTTGTTTCCATAAGAGAAATAATCTATTAAAGTTGGAGTGGCCACTGGTCCAAATGTACTCCTCGGAAATTCCTTTTTGGCCACTCCGGTCTATATTCTTCCCTCTGAGTCTCATACCCCCATCAAAGAACAATCAAAATCTACGTCTTCAGCCTTTTAGACAGAAACGGCTGCTCACTCCCATTCATCCAAGCAGGTAAACACGCAAGGCAGTTTTAAAAGTGTCCTATGACATGTTTCAGACAAATTTTGGAACATGTAATATGAAGAGGTATACTGAAGGGTACGTCATCGGAATGGAGTATCCCAAGGGGTTCCCTAGTCTGGGGCCGGGTAGACCAACGGAAAAACAACATGCGTTCTGATATCAACTCTGATAATGACTTAGAACTGGAGAGATCCTTTGGAAACACTTCTTTTTTTTTTATTGCTAGTGGGATGGGACTGAGTCCCTTGTACTATGGCAAAGTCCGTATAGGTAAACATTTGTCTGATAATTTCCCTATCCAGAATGGTCTAAAACATGGAGATGCTTTATTCTCAATCGTTTCAACTCTGCTTTAGAATATGCCATTAGGAGGGTCCAGGAAAGCCAGGTGGGACTGAAATTAAATGGGACGTCAGCTGTTGATCTATGCTGAAGACGTGAATCTACTGGGTGATAATGTAGATACCATAAAGAAAAACACACAAACTTTAATTCACGCAAGTAAGGCGTTTGATCTAGAAGTAAACACAGAAAAAAAAACTAAGTATATGTTGCTGTCTCGTCATCAAAATGCAGGGCAAAATCATAACATAAAGATAGGTAACAGATGTTTTGAAACTGTGACACGGTTCAGATATTTGGGAACGACGATAACAAATCAAAACCTGATTCAGGAGGAAATTAAGAGGAGATTAACTCGGGTAATGTTTGCTATCATTCAGTCGAGAACCTTTTGTCTTCCCGTCTGCTGTCCCAAAACATAAAAATTAGAATATACAAAACTATAATTTTGCTTGGGGGCACGCGGTAGCGTAGTTGGTTGAGGCACTATGCTACAAGCCGGAAGGTCGCGGGTTCAAGTCCCGATGAGGTCACTGGATTTTTTCAATTGACCTAATCCTTCCAGCTGCACTATAGCCCTGGGGTCGACTCAACCTCTAAGAGAAATGAGTACCAGGAACATTCTTGCAATATTCTTGGGGGTAAAGGGGGGCCGGTGCGTAAGGCTGACAACCTTACCGCCATCTATGAGCCGACTGTCTAGAAAATGTGGAAACCTCAACATCTCACAACCCTATGGGCATCCACGGCCTGATACAGGGATACCTTTATTTTTTTTACTTTACAATTTTGTTTGTGGTTTTGTATGGGTGTGAAGCTTGGTCTCTCATATTAAGGGAGGAACAGAGACTGAGGGTGTTTGAGAACAGGGTGTTGAGAAGAATAGTTGGACCGAGGAGTGATGAAGTGGCAGGATGTTGGAGAAAACTGCATAATGAGGGGCTTTTGACTGATGATGTGTGTGACCTTTTGTGATTCATGGATCCACTTACTTAAGCGCTTTTGAACCTTGAATCCACAAATTGTCTTGTGGAGGACACAAAAGATTTACAAAGACCAGAAGGTTGCAAAAATGTTACTTGAACTTCAGTTTCATTGATATGCAACACGCGTAGATATTATTGCCATTATATTTACAAGTTATAAGCTCCATGATGCATGTTGTCCAACAATTTTTACGTTTTGTATTCAGATGGTTGGTTCTGAGAATACTTTAGTACAAGTTTCGGTATTTGAAACAGGAATGATTGAATGTATTATTTTTCAGTATCCAGATGCATTTGTGCTTTCCTGAACCACTCTTCAGGCGTCATTGTTTCTTTATTATGGTCTTCATTGGTACAATACTTGAAGATTACAGTGGGAATATTTAATGCACACCGATCATTAAGTTGCTTCAGTATCATGATCTACTGCTCATAGAGGTTTTGCAAACTTGTTATCTTACTAGTCTTTCAATTGTTCCCCAATTCCATCCCATGCACCTTTTCCATGTGATGTTGCAAATAATTTTCACACAGTGGTCATACCAGAAGTTTCTTTATGATAGCTTAGATTAATGAAATTTTTCCTATTTGTATTCCGAGAAGGAACATCATCAGGAGAATAGTAAATCTTTAATATGTGTTTGAATTTATCGCAGAGGAATCTGCACAGTTTGCTTTGAAATATACAGCTTAGATGTATTGTTTTAAACGTTATATGTAACAATGAAACTAAATATATTCTGTCTTTTCATTTTTTTAGTAATACACTGCATACATATGAATAACTGCATGTTCACTGTTCCAGTAAAAGCCTGTCTTGTAAGATGAAGGTGCAGTTGTTGGAAAGATGACAAATAATAGTAATTTCTACAGCTCCTAGTTTCAGCTTTGGTTTGGAGAGGATGTATCCATAATTACCAGTGGCATTCCTCAAAGTTTATGAAGTTTCTTTTTTTAATGGGTATAATGGAGCGCAAAATCTGTGTAGAGGTTTATGGGAGACATAGAGAAGCCGGTTTATGGCCTTATGCAGATCTGGATTTGCTATGAATCAGTATGGCTGGAAACCAGAATTTTCCAACATCAGTGGAAATCCCCACTCTCAGATTTCAACAGAATATGTGAAGTGATTTATGGAATATATGGAAAAGTTCATGGAAGACCTTATGTAAACTAGACTCCATTATGAATCAGTATGACAGAAAATCTTAATTTCCTTACAGCATTGGGTGGAAGTCTCCCATATCAGATTGCAATACGTTTACCCAGAATTTTAAGAAAAATTCTAGAATGGTTAACAAGGTCACAGACAGATAGACAGATAATATATCCACACAAGACTGTCTCTTTTATTCTGTGAAAAACGTATAAAACGCAAATGTTTTAGGGAAAATGAAAAGTACATACAAATCTTCTGGAAGGAGTCCACATGAGAGTCCTTAATATTGAGAGGAGAAAAATATTAAAATTGATTTTAAAGAACTGGTACATGGCGGCGTTGACTGTTCTGGTTCAGGATATTGGGCTGTTATAAACATTTTTGGGTTCAATAAAAAAGATGAAATTTGTTGCCCTAAGCCATAAGCCTGTATTTCTTAATAAAATAATGAAAATAATCCAAAGATTCGTAATAACATAATTTTATGAGTCAATGCAGTATGTAATGAACCAGAGAGCCATTGAATTAATTCATTCTAGAATAAAATGACAATTTTTTCTTGGAATTATCCAGAACAGCCATTCTGAAATCACTGGTGGGAGTAGGAGAGCGTAGTTGCTATTTCAGTGGCACCTAATACACCCTACCGTCATGTTTTTACATTCGTGTTATTGGACAGGTTCAATATATTTGGTTATGAAATGTAGCGATAGATATATGTGTGTGCGTGTGTGCGTGTGTGCGGATAGATAACAAAGTGTATACTGGTATACTGATTTAGCGATCAACATACATATTTTGAGTGAAATGAAATTTTTGCTAACTCCATGGAATTGAGCCATTCTTGATAAGCCACCAGTTGCACTGCAACTCAACAAATTCCAAACATTTTATGGAAACGGAAGGTTCACTACTGTGTTCAGAAGAGCCCTCCACTAGTCCCTACCCTGAGCCATATCAATCCAGTTTATACCACCTCATCCTAGTTCTCTAAGATCCATGTTAACATTATCCTCCCATCTACATCCAGGTCTTCCTAGTGGTCTCTTTCCTTCTGGCTTTCCCGCCAAAATCTTACATGTATTCCTCTTTACCCTCATGTATGCTACATGCCCGGCCCCTCTTATCCTCCTTGACTTGATCATTCTAATTATACTTGGGGAAGAGTACAAGTTATGAAGCTCCTCTTTATGTAGTCTTCTCCAGCCCCCATCACTTCATCTCTCTTCGGTCGAAATATTCTCCTCAACACCCTGTTCTCAAACACCCTCAGTTTATGTTCCTCCCTCAATGCCAGAGACCATGTTTCACACCCATACAGAACCACAGGAAAAATTATGGTTTTGTATATTCTAATTTTTACGTTTTTAGACAGAAGCTAAAAGGTTCTGTACTGACTGGCAGCAAGCATTACCTAAATTCAGTCTATTCCTAATTTTCTCCTGAATACAATTTTGATCTGTTATTGATGTTCCCAAATTTTTTAATTCTGCCACATTTTCAGCTACTAAAGTAAACTACTTTATGTCATGAATTTGCTCTGCATTCTAGTGACGAGAAAGTAACATATACTTAGTTTTCTCTGCATTTACTTCTAGACCAACCTCATTACTAGCGTCAATTAAAGTTTCTGTGTTTTTCTTTATGGTATGTACTCCAAATACATGCATTAGCCCTTAGATGTGATAAAATAAAAAAATAATATATATATATTCAGACTCCAAATGCTGCTCTCCCCCAGTATGGAATGAAGTGTAACAAACCATAAATGCTAACCATACATTTAAATGACAACAAAACAGAATTCTTTGTTATCAGTTCTGAACAATAATTAACTAAAATCTCTCGTGATTATAAATGTTGGAAGGTCAGAATGGATTACATGACATAGAGTCTGACACTCTAAACATCATACAGTCTACACTCACATTCCTTTCATTCATATTAACTGTACTAATACAAGTGAAACTGATTCTAGTTAACAATATAACGGAGGAGGGCGTTACCTGAGGACGGCAGAAGGGTAGTCTCCGAAACAGTGTTTTAATTTAAAAATCCGGACAATGGATAATGCACAGTAAGTCTAAGGGTATTAATGCAACAAGAACCTATATACTTAACAACACCGCTTGAGAAGGCGTACGACAAAACGAAATGTCACGAAACTGGTACAAAACTGGGTGACTGTGAACCTGTGGAGAACGTGCCGGTTGTCAGGAAAGGTTATATTGAGAGAATGTTTTTGTATTTCTCTAATAATTTAATATGCGCACTCTGTATTCTGTAATTCGTAATAGTTTCTATATTAACATAAGGTTGCTGTGTAGTCTTACCCCGTTCTGATGTCAGTCGATCTGTCAAATGAAAGAGAAACGAAAACATTCACGAAAGCTCTCCAAGTCAAATAAGAATACTGTTCATTTATACAAGAACGAAAACGCCGAGTAGATTTATAATTAACCTTCCCGCGGTTGAAGTCAGTACATCATGCCTCTTGTATACATATTCGAACACCACACAAACACCTCATCCCACTTGTCAAACTCGACCCTACTACACAGCTTCGTAGTGTTCGTAGTACTACGGCGAACATAATCCAACACTTTACAGACTTTACACTCCATGAACAGCGCACTACAGTACATTTTGTTGGTCAGACATAACGCGACATCTCTGAGTGTATTTAGAAATCAGTGCAGCGTCACCATTGGTTATTTGTACAATATATTTTTCCTACTTTTCTTTCGCGTTTCAATTGCATATTCGCCGAATGAGTTCTTTCTGCTTGCTCTCCATGGCTTTTGAATCCATAGCTCTATATTGATATTTAACGAGGAAAGAAAAATCACCTCTAACCCCTGGCAATCTCAGACGGAATAATCACAACATTACTGCTTACGTATATGAGAAAATTTTGCATCAAAAGTGCATCATTTAAGTAAAGTGAGTTTTGATTTTTCCAATTTCGTCAATTATCAATCTGTCTAATGGTATACAATTCTTGTGAATAAATGAACATCATCGACACAGACCAGAAGCTGGCAAGTCTTATTCAATTTCAATCCCTCATTTACTTGGGCCTTCCCCCTTACATATTCCAAACCAAGTGGTTCCCAGGCTTTTTGACTCTGTTCCTACCTTTCAGATTTTAACATTTCTCAAGCCCCTCCTATTTTCTTACTGAAATAAATGTAACCTTTTGAACCTATATTTATGCTATTCTTCATGACGAACTAAATCATACAAAAGATGTAAGCAAAATATTCAAATTTTTAAAAAGAAAATTCTTCATACTGATCTCTATTTGGCCATAAATAATGCCAAAACATGTTGGAATATAATCATTCCAATTTTATTTCAATATATTAACATTTCTGGGGCACGCGGTAGCGTAGTTGGTTGAGGCACTATGCTACCAGCCAGGCCGAGCCATAGCTAAAGCGGTTAGTCGCTGGCTTCCCACCGTGGCGGCCTGGGTTCGGTCAAGTGGGATTTATGGTGGACAAAGTGGCGCTGGGGCGGATTTTCTCCGAGTACTTCGGTTTCCACTGCCAATCTTCGGTCCACCAAATTCTCCATCATCATAATCACCCGGGGAAGGCTACAATAGGCCAATCAGTGGCCGCCGTGCCGAGTGGACCCAATTGGACTCCACCCCCCCATAAGCGAAAAAAAAAAATGCTTCAAACTGGAAGGTCGCGGGTTCAAGTCTCGATTAGGGCACTGGATTTTTTTCAATTTACCTAATCCTTCTGGCCTTCTGAGTACCAGGAATTAATTAAATAATTTTCCTGGGGAGTAAAGCGTGGCCGGCGTGTAAGGTTGACAACTTTACCGCCATCTTTGAGCCAACTGTCTAGATAATGTGGGACCCTCAATGTCTCGCAACCCTATGGGCTTTCACGGCCTGCTACAGGGACAGCTTTATTTTTCTTTACTTTATATTTACATTTCTGATATCTGCTTATGGAAGATATGATCAAATATGTCTGAAAAAAATTACTAAATGTGGTACTGAAACCAATTTTTTTCTCTACCTCCAAGTCTCAGTACTTGCGAACCACTGTTTTAAAGTGAAAGTTGGCAGAAGTGGTGAAAAAGAACGTGTTTCTGGCCATTCTGAATAGGAACTGCACTAAACACTTCACTATGTAGACATAACTACAGATTTCCATTAAAACACATTTTTATTAACTTACCCAGTTTCATGGATTTACTGTATTTAATGACCGTTGCACAATGTCAACTAAATCAGTGGCTTTCAAGTGCAGCAACATGTCTCATTATTACCTGCCACATTTTACAGAATAATTTCTGAACATCAAAATAGGTAAAAAGTTCACATGAATATGCACCCCATGACCATCCTTAAACATAACCAACAGAGAATATCAGCTCCTGTCATCATATTCTGAGTAAAGGACATTTTGAGGGCATTCTATGCTGCGCTGTGATCGCTGGGGTCCACTTGATGCTGGACTTTGTGTTAATGCTTACACTACCTGACAGACTCACTTAAATATGTGGTACTGAACTGCAGACAAATAACTACTACTGTGTATTACATTTTGAGTTAGCATAAAGCAATCTAAACCTAGACACAGCATGAAAAGAGGCTGTTCATTTATTAAATTGAGATACATCCACCTTCTGCTAAGAGAGTTCAATGGAAGTCCTACGGATGCTGTTAGATACTAGGGAAAATACCCTAATCGGAATATTGGAACATTCACAGACTGTGATGGGGTGCTGCCTGTCCATGTTCTGTACATAATGCATGGATAGAAGAGCAATTTCTTGAGGCTGTTGAATGCCACCCTACCACGAGAATGTGACATCAGGCAGCTCTTATAGATACATCCCATGCTTCTGTACACTATATATTACAAGCACAGCAGTTGTATCCCTATCACATTTAGTCTGTGCAAGAGTTAATACAGTACACTGAACCTGCAAAACATGCACTCTGTAAGAAAATTTTGTAGGTTGGCCAAAGACGACATTTGCAACAGAGGTTTTATTCATGGACGAACTGCACTTCACTATAATTAAAATCACCAATATTCACAGGAAAGTGAGTGGTCAGATGAAAATCCTCATGCACTTCATCTGACCATCAGCAATGACAGTTTTTCATCAACCTGTTGGCTGGAACTTTACAACAAATTTAACATTATACTGGTATGAGTTAGCAGCTGCAATTAATCTTAATTTTCTTTGAACATGCCTCTGTGAATTATTGGAAAAAGTGTCCTTAAATAAGCATCTTTATATGTAGTTTCAACATGATGATGCTCCACCACATTACATCCGTGAAGTGCGTCAATGGCTGTCTGAAAATTATCCTCCATGTCAGATAAGGTGAAGGTGTGAAGCTCCAGTTTCCTGACCTGCATGCTCTTGACATGAGTCCTTTCGATTGTCTTCTGTAGGTAATATGAACAGCTACAATTTCGAGGAAACCAATGTGTCAAATTCAACAATCTACAGGTTAAATAAACAATACACTCAGAATCTTCCAACACTTGCAAATTTAATTTTCATGCAAAGCTGAGCTGTATGCCCCTGAACATGTAGCCTATTTTGAATACCTGTTACAAAAAATAAAAAATTATTAGGTTATTAAAGCTCTTTTGCTTCTTTCATTCATATATACACTCCACAAACTTGGATAGTACTTAGGGTCTGATAATGGAAGATAAAATCAGAATACCTGTAACTTCTTATAGTATATTTTCATACTACAGTAACTCCTTTATGTATTTTGATGTCCAGAAACCATCCTGTAAAATAAGGTATGTAGTAATGAGACACTACGTATTGCCCCACTGTACCCTGTCTTTCTTCCAATAACCTATGAATGTAGAATATCTGATCGGTAGTTTACCCATTACACTAAAGTTCCCAATGATTTTGTCTACATATGGAGTTCAGATTGAAAGAAACATCTTTGACAAAATGTTTTGTAATTTGATAAATCCGATACACCTTCACAATTATTGTAGGTGGATTTTGCTCTTTTCATGAATAGAAATAATGACAAGTTCAATCCACTGATGTGACAGTAGTTTATTTTTATCCAAAATAGAATTAAAAAGTTTATGGCACTGAGAACATAATTCAGGCTCTGCACTGGGCATTTCTGTCAGAATTAAATAAATATATTGAAAATCAGACTTCAACTTTTCAATTGCAATTTAAGCCTCAAAAGGACTAAGCTCAGGTACTACTTGCTCGACAGTACGTATTCCAGTTCGCCTAACAATAGTACAACACATACCTCAATACCTGACAAGTAAGTCTTTTACCTATTGAAAATATCGGATCTCCTATCTGAGCATCAGTCTCATTCTTCATCAAACAGGTTTTGAGGTGCGTAATCCTTGCGCTCCCCCTAATACTACTACTATGATCATTAGCAGTACTGTTTAAACCAGTGCCTCCTTATTCTTTTAAAGCACTTGAGGAGCTGAAATACATTCTACTGTTAAGAAATTGTGCCTGTATCAGGTATGCACACAATTCTTATAGTCAGGGCCATCTACCACTTCATCATGCAGACCAGTCCCTTGCTGTGTGGGTTACGTTCTTGAAAAAAATTGCAGTTTGTGGGAACTTGGGGGGGTCAGAACAATTGGGACCAATAGTAATTCACCAGAGCCTAAGCCTAACTACTTAACAAACCACAGGTGTCCTGCCAAATATATCCACTTTTTGTTATTGCTAGTGGGGTGGGACTAAGTCCCTTGTACTGCGGCCACTTCTGGCCTATTGTACCAGCCCCAGATGATAGGTGAGGGTGATTGTGGAGCAATTGGTGGAATGAAAATTGGCAGGGGAAACCGAAGTACTCGGAGAAAACCTGCCCCAGCACCACTTAGTCCACCACAAATCCCACTTGACCAGACCCGGGATCGAACCTGGGCTGCCACGGTGGGAAGCTAGCAACTAACTGCTTGAGCTATGGCGCGGCCCATATATGCACATTACTATATGTCGAAAACATTTTTGAGGGTGAATCATCATCAGAATGTAACACAGATCAATGCATCATCAGATAACTCCTAGGTTCTGTTTTCAACACGACAGAACCCAGAACTGTCATACCAGAGATCTCACTGGACACACAAGGCATTTTTTCAGAATTACTGGGTTTCTGGACTTTTTCATCAGCTGGTATTCTAGAAAACAACACTTCAGAAAATGGATCTGTTTCCATCCTCAGGTGAGAGTGGAGACACCTACTCTGCTGTGTTCCTCTGAAAGAGCCCCTCAATCACAGGACAATCTCTGTGAAAGTCAAAATTAATTTATGACTGGCAGTTTATCACTAATCACTTCGCCTTGGCACCAAGCCCCTTGAGGATCACGACCGGATTGTTTTTTAACTGAACCTTTGTGGTCACAGTCCTTATGTAACATCCTCTCTGACAAGAGGATGTGTTTGTCTCTTGTGAAGATGTTTGGCCTTTTGTCAAGTGTATATATTGCACATACAGCATGTACTTGACACAGCTATACAAAGACCTGACACAGGCTTTCCCAATGGGAGGTAACAAGTAAAACGTACAATACAAATTATGATAAAGCATGCACAGACCTAAGACTAAGAAAAGGGGGTGGAAATTTTATGCAACAAAATTGTCCATGAAAAGCACTGTGTACGATTAACCAGAGAATGCCTACCACTAGCACCATATGTGGAGTAAAAACTAAACCCTCGAGACTAGAATCTTATATGAACCCACGAAGAATATGTCAGATCATGCTGATCTTCCCTATGAGCTGTTAACCTCATTGCTGATAAGGGGGATCCAAATGGGAGAAATGTCCAAACTGGGTTGGCTGATTGAATTGGTTAAGCATACCATATGGGCTCAGTCCTATTTCCTATAGATGCTGTTACTTCAATTTCCAAATCCCAACCTCATTCCAGCCTACGCTATGACCCTCTTCATAAGCATGTTGGACTAATTTTGACTTTTCTTGAAGACTATCTTTGAGATTGTGCCTAAGTTCATGGAGCTGCATGGCTAGAGGTCTGCCTGTTTCGCCAATGTAGCTTCTGCCCACATTCACAGGGAATGCCATAGACACACTGTGCTGTCTGTTGCAGATCTCTTTCCAATCTGGTTATTATAAGTGAACTACTAAAAGTGTGTGCTTAGTTTTTCAGACCGTCCTCATGTTATAGCAATTCCCAAAATGTTTGAACTTTTCTAAAACATCCTTCATACATGCTCCAGCCACACTATGAACCTGTTGTCGATTCAGCCTGTAACAGAAATGAGCACCAGGAATCTTCCTGGGGGTAAAGGGCAGCCAGCACATAAGGCTGACATTCTCACTGCCATCTGGGTGCCGAAAGTCCAGAAAATGTCTGAGCCCTGACCTGTTACAACCATATGGGCCTCCACAGCCTGTGGAGCTTTACTTTCTACCTTTTTCACCCTTTACATATGGGACAAAGCCCAGAAGCTTTCCTTCTTTATTCCATAGGTAGCAGCGGGACTGGGTGAGCCCTAGAACTAGTCTGGAGGATGTGCAGAGGAGAAAGATCTTGCCCCTGCTGGGACTCAAACTCCAACCCCTCAGCTGTCCAGCCCATAGCCAGTTGCTACACCAACTGCATTATTCCTGCTCTCCGGTACATCAAAGTCATACTGTAATTAAGCACTAAATTGCATGAATACAATTAATATGATTTAAACATAGTTCAAAGTTAATTACAACTTTCCAACATTTTTTCTTAATTGCGATCTTTTGTGAAACAACTGAAGTATTTATTTGCACACAGACTCTCCTATTATTATTGAGAATGGAAGACTTAGCACCCTGATCAGTTATATTAATTAAATACATGTAGACCTATATATTCAGATGGGATGAAGCATCATTTAATTATTAACCTTTATCGGACGGACCATTTAATTTCCGGCAGGGGCAGCTGGATGGAGTCTATTTAAATGCCCGCCCTTCTAGAGCAATGAAATTGTAAGCATGTGNGAATAAGAGACTTCCGTTAATGTTGGGTGTGTTTGCTGAATGCAGAAAACGTTCACATTGCATTACGTAGGTTTAATTATGATGAAAAACATAAAGTTATGCGAAAAGTGTACTAGAGATAAAAACGAGGATTTCAATTTCCTCTACCATTTTATATTTATATGTTTTTTGCTCTGATAAATATTTGATAAGATACACACAGAAATGCATGTAGGTCATCTTGTAAAATGTCAATTATTTTTGCCCAGTTTCAACAAAAACTGAAATGTGTTGGGAAATTTTACTAACACTCCATACCAGTGTTTCATGCATATAGATGGAAGGAGTGAATTTATCAGGCCTTCCAGTGCCGCATATGTCCCTAAAAGTTTGGTATAGCAACTGTTAGTGATTATAAGAGCTTTTATTTAAGAAAGAGTATTGAATTCTCTTCAACATATACCAGATGAACAAGATTTCATTTACTGCACTACCAAGTATTTCACAATATCTTGCACCATTACTGTATGACATATCACTCGGGAAAATAAATCATATGCTTTAAACAATCCCTTTAAAAAAATGTAATTTTATATGTATGTAATAAGAGTAGGTGTTATTCTACAAATGAATAGAAAACAAGGGCCTATTCGCAAACAACTATGCATAATAAATACAAAATATGATTACTGATACTGCTTGACTACCATTATCTGTGCTTATAATGCTTTGACTTTAAGCTGTTTCATCTTCGGAGCTTTCTTCTTCATTTGGCGTTTCATTTCACGATCCTCCCATTTTCTCTGCTTCTCAGGATCATCCTCCTGAAAACGTTACAGATATATGATAGCTATACCTCATAACAAGAAATTAAAATTCCTGTTTATAAAATACAACTGATCTCTTTTTTCCAGTTGCACCCATAACATATTTCATACAATGCTACAGACAGAATGGGCTTCAATATGATATAAAATCCTCCACATGACTAATTCCATGGAGCAGTCCTCCTTGAGAAGCTAACAGTCACTCAGCTGGTCAAAACATACCCTGCATGAGGAGATGATGCTCAACTTGGAAAATATTCACACATTTATAATCTGTGTTTATGAAGACTTGGTGGTTCAGCTGCATCTGCCCCAGAATTAAACCACTGAAGAAGTGAAAATAAGGTTTCATAACCATCACGGTCCTTCTACACTCACTTCCATCTAGTGCCGGGGTCAAGAAAAGTGGAACTATACCTCCACTCCTCACGGAAGAGTGCTTAACTGATTAAGCATAAGGACAACTTTAACTTTACTTTTACCATTGTCCTTCCACATCATAAATGTTTCCATCCCATCCATATATTTTGCAGATTCACTGATCAAGAACGTTAACCAAGGTGAACAGAAGGATAAGAAAGATGCACTCGACTTGTCCGATGCTGAAAATATGTCAGCAACATAGCAATTCCAGCAAATGCTTAAAGTCAAGAACATCTGCTTAAGGGTACAGCAATATGAGTAAGAGTTAAATTTCAGTTTCTAAAACACTATTTATAAAATAAATAATCAAAGGTCCAATTATATAAGCCTGAAAATTAATTTCTCTATGTAGTAGTATCTTACTGGACAGGTTCTTCAATTCCCTTTCAACTGACACTAATTTCATATTCATACCTCAGTTAGGGACAGTTTCAGAGATATAAAAAATCAAGTCCTACCATAAATTGACTTTTTCAGAACTTCAGATATTAATAAATCATAAATTATTACATCTACAGGTCTGAATCCCGGCATGGTAGTAAAGGTAAAGGTATCCCTATAACAGACCGTGGAGGACCATAGGGTTGTGAGAAGTTGAGACAATTGGCTCACAGATGGCAGAGAAACAGTGTTCCTAACATCTGTGATCCATTAGCAGGGTATATTTCTGAAGGTAAGTTTGGCATCATGAGTCAAACATGAACTCACCAAAAGAATTCTCTCTTTTTCCTGCCTCTTCTTTTCCTCTCTGCGGGCAGCTGCCGCCTCTGCACGAGCAGCATGGGTTGTCTTTAGGAATGCCTCCTCAACACGCAGCCTATTTTTTTCCGCCTTATTCTTCGCCTATAAGCAAACATTTTATTCTCATATCAGAACTTTGTATTTCCAGTGAAATGTCATACAGAAAAGAACAACAAAAATTAACACAAGTTCAGTTGGCCTTAATGTACACAATGTATTGCAGGAATAGTAATTTAAGTGGGATGCCAGAATGTAGGACCAGGGAGTCAAACTCAAACATCCTGAAGTGTAAACAGTAACTGAATTGATAAAGTATTCATTTGACATCCACTGTCTTCAAGGAAAAGGAACCTCAGTGTCTACAATGGTTTTAAATATTCCTTTTCCCTTGTGTCTTGCACACAAACTCTTATAATCATAATTTCATGCTATCCCCAGCCACTTGTCATCACCCATTCCATCTACATTGTCTTTACACATCTTCCTATATTTCAAGACTGGAAATATAATATGCATAATTACTAACAGCACTTTCTGAAGCTTACATAAAAATATGACTAATGAAATAATTCCAACAAATCTGTGACTGGACTTGTGGGATATGTGGAAAGTCCATTTACAGCCTTATGCAGGCTAGGTTTATGATGGATCAATATGGCTGAAAATTTGAAATAGCCAGAAACTTCTGGTGGAAGTCTTCCTCATAGTATTTCAACAATATCTATTGCAACAGTTTATGGGACATGTGAAAAAGTCTGTTTAAGGCAATATGTAAACCAGACTTTATTATGGATCAAGAGGACTGAAATTCAGAACTTCTAAGTCTTGAATGAATGAATGTATAAGGGGTGGGCCTTCTCGGCCCTTGCACCGCGACCTACAGTGATCTATTGCACTTAGAACTCTTCTAAGTCTTGGCCTGGAGCCTGGCAATCCTGACAGATTTCTTTTATGGTTTCCCACAGTCCCTCCAGGCAAATGGTAGGACTTTAGGGTATACTGTTTATTGTTAGACCGGTATCTGCAGCTGACACAGCACAGAGCTCTAATGGTAGCCAATAATTCACAGCACCCTCTTCAGCCCAGTTTAATTCACTTTATTTTACAGAAGTCTCAATCTCATGACCCACTGCTTCTAAGCATCACTCACACCATGAGAACATATTTATAGACATACATCTAGGCACCTCTATAAGAACACTGGAAGTTTTATGCCTAATATTTTCTCAAAATTCTTCCGAAGAGTGCTGATTGTTCATACACAATTTGTTTTTTTTTTTCCAGTATGCCCCACAACAAATCATAAGGATTTAAGTCAAGTCATCACAGAGGACATCTTGACTTACGACTTATTTGCTGAAAACCACAACTAATAGACACAGAATTGTTTGCTCTGTGTGCCACTGCATTATCTAATATTCCCATACAATTCCTCTTTACCAGTGTGTTGATAGAAGAAGGTCAACAAAATCAGTCTCACATAACATTCAGAATTTACCGTTAAAAAAAAAAAACACACGCACACACAGGTCCAATTCTTCTGTACACCGACTGCACACAAAACCCTGCCTTTCAAATCACACTACAGAACCCAATGAATAGATATGAGGATTTTCTTAATTCCAATATCTTTTATTTTAGCTGTAAAAATTAAACGAACCATGCCCCAACAGAATAAAATGTTAGTTCTGGCTCAACACATCCACTGAATACTGACCTCCAAAACCTGCAGTACTGAATCCCCACTTCACAAATCTGGTGGAAAGAGGCTATATATGAATGTATAGGGCCCTAACTTCGTGAACTTATACCACTCCAAGCTCTACTTTTTGCCAACCAACACTGGAGAGCCAAAGGATGTAACAACTTCCTTGGTCTTGTTTCCAATTGTGTACTGATGTCATCAAATTTTTTTTTTGCAGTCACATCTTTTTCAAAACTCCTTTGTCCAGCACCAATCCCAACAACATAATATTGTAACAGCATTGTGAACTATTACTTTACAAGGTATAAACAATGTTGTATAACGGTATCATATATGAATAGTTCAACACTATATTTCACAGCAATATAAACTGTATTTGTACTAGGGTTCACATTCGTCCCGTTTTTCCTGGGATAGTCTTGTTTTTTCATATAATGTCCCATTATCCTGGATTTATTTCAAATGTCTTGCTTTTTAGGTGCTTCTCTGTAACATTAATTTCTATTGATACCCGCTCGGTAGATGCTATTCTCTGCAATTGGCAGTTCTATAACAATGTTAACACTCCTGGTGGCTAATAAACAGAACACAATTTCACAAATTATTAGTTTTTCTGTTGGTAATATGTCTCTCTTTTCCATTTATGTTGGTACTATTTTGATTTGCTTCCATAACGGAAGTTCTGTTTGTATCATTCTCTTTATCCTTTGCTGACCATTATGTTGTGTTGTGACAGCCTGTGAGAATTTAAACTTTTTACCAAATGTCCCAGTTTTTAGGCAAAAAATGGAAATGTCTGTTTTTTGGAAAAAAATATTATTATTATTATTATATTAGTATTATGGGAACCCTAATTTGTATGCATCTCAAAGGCAACTAAGCACTAAACACTCAGTGCTGCTGAGATAAGCAGCAGGCACTGGATGACTATGTGGCAATATGGCAGCTGGCAGTGGACAAGTGTGAGCAAACAAATTTCTAGCCAGCCAGTCTGAAGGTAAATTGAACTCCTTGCCACCTTCCTTCCACATCTTTTCCAATTTATTATTCACTAATCACTCCACTGCCTGATACTACATAATCAGCGGTACAGAAGGGAGGGGGAGGGACCTGATCATGTAATGTGGAAAACCTTTGCTGTGACCTTTCAGTGATGATAAATTGCCTTTTTATAACTAACCATGGCCCATTCACTGATGGTTACAGCCCAGAGCTTGGTACTCAATGATGATGAATTAGTAAATTTTCTGGAGTAAATGGAATCAAACTTAACACCTACCTCTTTACTAAGTCTAAATCTCTTGACCTTATCCATGCAATAAAAGACTAACTGCAGCAGAGGTCGCATCTGATCCATAGCTTCATGCACTGGTTTTCCTTTCAAAGGAATATTGAATCCAAACATCAACAACTTCTTTGTGTCTGGCAGCTTCGTTAGACTAGAATCCCTGTGAGTTAAATTTCATATTATGCATATTATACACATTAAATATTATTTCATTTAAGTCGGAATGCTAGCAAGTAAAAATGATAAATAAATATTAATAACTGTTCAAAGGTATAGTAAATGTTTCAAATGTTGCATATATTATGGAATAAACTTAACTAGGAAGAAAAAAGCTATTTTCTTCCACAGAGTACAGAACTTGTAGATCAGACTTCTACACAAATGAGGTGTTACTTCATCTCTATTTCATCATTAATTTAATATATAACAAACAAATGCTTCATATGTTTATGTAAACTGTATAAAATTCCTTTAAAATATGAGGTTTATATGGGCAGACAAACAACATTGAAGTAAAACGTAAGACAACTCACTCAGGTTGTTTGGGTCCAGAAAACTGGTCTGAGAAATGGATGTAGTCAATGATGTCAGCATACTTGTTGATGACAGCAACGATGCGTGGGTCTAATAATGATGCTGCTACCTCCACAATTTCACATAAAAGACTAAAGTTGGAAGGTAATCCATACTTTTCAACTGATCTTCTCTCTGGGCAGTACACACTCTGTTGATCAAAAAAGAGTTACACATGAACCACATTTATTTCATTCAATAAAAATACACTAGAGTGAGACCAATCAGGAATGAACCCTTGCCGAAACTAGTGGAAGTCTGAAATATAGAATTGCTACTGAAAATATGTTCGTGGAAGTTATAAAGTGGACTTCATGTGGCTTTTAGGCAATGTGATCATCAACATAATGAGCGGGGGGGGGGATAGAGCTGTTGAATTATTGAGAATTCCAAATTAGTTGAGTTCAGTAAATTGTTGCTGGTTCTTGAGAACATAGCCATTCTCAGTTTCGAGCCCCAAACCACTTGTGTTTAGAAACTGGGTCTCCTCTTCAACAAAGAGGGGTTTGTCTCAGTAGGCACCACATTTGTTGCACCTTAGTTTCACATGAGTGTACCCACAATCACGCTGCATCCAGGTAAGGGTATTATACTTTATGGGCACCATACACGCTTTGTCACTTCACAGTAACAAACCATTTTTATGGAAGATATACAAAGGACAACTGTCAATGCAATAATAAGAATGATTTGGTCACTTAAACGGTCTTAGGCCTGACCACTGCCAACTTTAAGCCTCTTACGCTTCATATGAATGGCTTCTTCTTCGGTCGGTCGGTTAAACTACTGCTGGCCTTCACCAGCATCTCCAAATTAGTGAGATTTCACTGTGTTTTATATATTATGATGGAAGGTAAAAAATAAAGGCAATTTTAGTTCAGCTCAAAAGTAATACTGGCATCAGTAAGAAAAAAAAAAGACGTTAAATATGAGAACTAAGGACTCTCCCCTCGTTTCTACCTAGTTATTTTATTGTCTCTTGAGAAGTGACAGTACTGCAACACATATAACATGACTGCTGAATTAACAAAATGCGCCAAACAACTAAGACCTGTGATCTAGTGTTTGTGGTCAGTGGGCTGAAATCTAGTGAACATTACAGAAGAGAGTTCACAAACTGGTGAAGAAATTGAAAAGAGGGCTGGAAATAGTAATGACAGAATGTGTTTTTTACAACCACGGACTAGTGAGTGTTGAGGTTAAGGAACACATATATCAGAATATTTGGTACAAACAAAACATCAGCATTGATGAAACTGCCATCTAAAATAGAAAGATGAGGTAAAAGAAATAATGCATGAATGGCTTACAGCTCAACCAGAAACATTTTATTCTCATGAAATAAGGAATCTGTTTACCAGTGGACCAAAGGCACTGGAAAGGAGAGTTATAATGTAGGAAATAAGACATGTTTGAATACTACGTGATTTCTTTGACAGAACATATAATACAATTGCCTTACTTTTCACTTACTGCTGTTTATTCAGGAAATTTTAAGCATTTATTACTGCATACAAAATATAATAATGAAACAAATCATAAAGGGAATGCGGTGCACATTTTATAAATTATGTTATGACAGTACTGAATTTATGTTTCTCACAGTGGTGATTACAAAAGGTTCTGCCTTCTGGGATGTAACACTGTGTAGTACAGTAAAAGTCAACAATTGTTTCAGATCAACACATCATCTCCCATCTCGAGGGCTGAAGATTAAGCCAAGCAAGAAGTTAGCAACAAACTGCAAGAACAGGTGGAAAATAAATGGAATTCAAGCATTCATATGTCTGCTAAAGATGCTCATGCCCACCCATGCCATATGCAGCGCATTACTTTACTTTTAGTTGGAGTACATGTAGCAAGTACCGATCACAGTGGCTGCACAGTCTAAGGTATGAACTGCCCTCGCCCGCTTAAACGCTGGGATTGTGGGTTAGAATCCCACTTAAGGCATGGATGTCTGTGTGTGAATTTATTCTGTGTTTGTGTTGTTGTGTGTAGGTAGCGACCTTGTGACAGGCTGATCACTTGTCCAAGGAATGCTACCATCTGTATAAAAAAGATTACAAAACTGAAGAAGAGGCCAAGGCCCAACAAAGGGCTGTAGAACCACTGATGAATGAACACACAACAAGTATTTTTCTCAAGCTTGCCACAACAGTGGATGGTGTTTCAAAGAATGTGAAATTTATGAAGTAAAGTAACAGTTACCCAAGCCCTGAACTGCACAGTCAGTGATGGACTGAATGCTGACAGTTACCTGTAGCATAAGGGCTACTGTCATATCTCACATAATTTCATTGCAAAACTTGTGCCCTGGGACAAATGTCTGACTCTTGCTGACTGTATTAACACTGCACTACAATGAAGCTTTTAGAGACTTTGTAGCCCACCTTCAGAGTATTACCAGACAGCACTGTTCACGACACTTAGCAGAATCTGTTTTAACTGAAAGTCACCTCTACACTCATACAAATTTTATTAGCAGATAAAGCAAGAGGAAAAATCACCAAAAAAAAGAAAAAGAAATTTGAACCGATAATATAAATGTATTCCTTGTTGCAAAGATTCAGTGGATGTTCAAAAGAATGCCAAAAATATCATCAGATTTCAGCTTTCTAAATGGTGAAACTTCGTATTCTCAGTCTGTTAACAAAATACAAATGCCGTAGTAAAAAGAGGTAAAGTTGTCCTTGTAACACCATGAAGGCATATGAGGGGAGTGGATGTATAGATCCACATTTTCTTGACCTTGGCACTAGTTGGAGATAAGTGGTCAACTTCACACCCCAACGCTTTACCCCCAAAGAAAAAGCCCCTGATACCCATTGTATAGGAGGCTGGGTGGGCCCCAGGGCCAGTCTGGATGACATGGAGAAGAGAAAATTCTTGACCCTAATGCTCCTATGCAGTAGCCTTTTTTTGCAAATAAATATAAAGATAATGTCCAAATCACTGAATTTGAATGTAAAAGTCAAAGATCCAAACATTTTGTAGCAAACACTGCTATAAATTTCAATGATGTTGATAATATCCCTTCTGAACTTAAACCCTTGGGGCCCACTGTTGAGTGCAGCTTGCAGTGGCAGCAAAGTGCAGGGTACAGCACATCAAGGAAATCATGTTTCTGATTTCTAATTTAAATTGATCACATAGTTAGGAACATCTTGCATGAATGACAGCACCAGTCAAATCATAATGCCTTTAGAAACTCTGAACAAAATACACGTTTACTGTATAATTATAAGAATTTTTGTATCCCCACTCAAATGATTACAGGCTCTAAGGAGGAAGTTATCAATCATAAATAGAGTTCTTTGGCTCTGCACTGTGCTTAGACAAGGAGGCTTTAAAGAGTCAGTACACCAGATGTGTGTTTGTGACATGTACCTGAACACTGAGAGAAACTAACACAGCAGTTAATTATGACACAATCAACAAATTTGCAGATGCATAGAAAAGTACACTGCTATGAGTATAAGAGTATTCTTTGAAAGTTGTCCTGAATCAAACACTTTATTCTTTAAGCTATGTTTCAGAAATATCACAGAGTCTTTGTTTCCACCAGATCAGTTACCAGCTGCCAGGCAGACAATAAATGACATACTGATAAAGCTTTCAAAATTATACAAGTAACAGAGAAAGAGGGTTGCCCTTTTCCATGTTTGCACCTTGTTCAAAATTAGCTGGGGCACACAGTAGCATAGTTGGTTGAGGCACTGTGCTACAAGCTGGAAAGCTGTGCGTTTGATTCTCAATGAGGTCACTGGATCTTTTAGTTGACCTAATCCTTCCGTTCACATTACGGCCCTGGGGTAGACACAGCCTCTAACAGAAATGAGTACCAGGNCCAGCTGCCAGGCAGACAATAAATGACATACGGATAAAGCTTTCAAAATTATACAAGTAACAGAGAAAGAGGGTTACCCTTTTCCATGTTTGCACCTTGTTCAAAATTAGCTGGGGCACACAGTAGCATAGTTGGTTGAGGCACTATGCTACAAGCTGGAAAGTTGTGCGTTTGATTCTCAATGAGGTCACTGGATCTTTTAGTTGACCTAATCCTTCCGTTCACATTACGGCCCTGGGGTAGACACAGCCTCTAACAGAAATGAGTACCAGGAATATTCCTGGGGGTAAAGGGTGGCGGGCACATAAGGTTGACAACCTCACCACCACCCGTCTATGAAATGTGGGAGCCTCTCAACGTCTCACAATCCTATGGGGCTGCATGGCCCATTACATGCACAGCTTTACCTTTCTTTTTATCACAAAATTAGCTAGGTACATCTCGATTAGACAGCAGTTACTACCTTGACAACAGAAGAATTTATAACATATGCCATCAGCTGTCATTACTTGAAATGGCAATGGAAATAGTTACCACACAGACCACCTGAAAATATATCTGACAAATCTGGTGAAGTAATAGATTATCATATTATACAGCTTTTCTGCANGGGCACATAAGGTTGACAACCTCACCGCCACCTGTCTATGAAATGTGGGAGCCTCTCAACGTCTCACAATCCTATGGGACTGCATGGCCCATTACATGCACAGCTTTACCTTTCTTTTATCACAAAATTAGCTAGGTACATCTTGATTAGATAGAAGTTAATCAGCTGTCATTACTTGAAATGGCAATGTAAATAGTCACCACACAGACCACCTGAAAATATATCTGAGAAATCTGGTGAAGTAATAGATTATCATATTATACAGCTTTTCTGCATATTGTAATTCTTTTGGCACCATGGCCTTTAGTCCACAAGCAAACTATACCGACCAAACCACCACTTGTCGGTGAAGTTAGTGCCAACTTTTACGGATAGAGGGTATCACATGGTCAGCTCAACGGATCCCCACGGCTGTTAATCTAGGTTTTCTATTGTATTTTACAAACCATAAATAACTTACCAAGTCAGCCATGTCTTTTGATAGGCGCAAGGCAGACTTCTTTGTGGCTACACAGAATACAATACTATCCATATCTTCTTTGTTCATGTCCACCTTGATGTGCACCTGGTCACTGCTTGGCCTCATTAACTGTGCAATCACTGCCACCAAGTCTTGTCTCTGAAATGAAGCACATCCAAATGTTACCCTATTCTCAACAGATATACTGTCATTATGTTGGGGTGTGACTTATAGATGGGGTATGGATTGGTGAATTGGACTTACTGACCACTTGTTTACACCACTCGAACTTAACTTCACAGCTCACTGACACATGCACAGAGTAGCGTCCTCAGTCTATTACAGTCTCCAACAGCCGTTCCTTGGCAATGGATTTAACAGTGGAGATTCTTTAGCTCCCTGCACTCAGGTCCTCTTGTCACAGCTGTCCGTGCAGAACTCTTGTCAACTGACAACTCAAGTAACCAGTTCCCAGACTGATGGCCATTTCACAACAACCTCCTAGTCTTCTCTTCACAGGCTAATTTTCAACTGTACTGAAAACTGAACTCTCTCACTCACCAACCACCTACTTCACGTCACTTCACTCAACTGAACTGCTGAAAACTCAAATTCACTACTCTGGAACTTGAACAAGCCTGTTTATAATATTTCATTATGAACCACATAGAAAACACTGTTTCCATTGATATAGTCCAATACCTTGACTGTTGCACGGAAACAGGTGTCTGTTTATTTGCCTACTGCACAGCAACGACTGTTGTCTACACTCACCGCTGACCAACAGGTCTATATACCACAATAGCTAAACAGACTACATTAAAACATTTCCATCTTTAGATTCTAACTTTTTTTTAGGCAATCAGAGTTTAGCCACACTGTGTGTTGAAGCTGTTCCATTTTGGCATGCACTGCAGTTGCAATCTTCAGGGCACATGAGGCAGGAAGAGGGTGCAGACCAATATATAGGTTTCACCACGGAAATAATGGTAGAGTGTGGGAAGCATGGTGCTATCCAATGGGAAAGGCCACAGCCCAGTGTGTCTTACAGTGGGAGTAATAGTGGGGATGTGGGGCATAGTAACAGTGGGGATGTGGAGCATGGACCACAGGATCCCTTTCCAGGGGACAGCACCATGATCCATGCCCTCACCATTATATCCATTGTGAGAACACAAGTCACACCGTCCTGCCATACTCAAATAGAAAATTGCCAAATGGAATTAATTAGCTTGTGGATCTTAGAACGTAATGTTTTGCCTCCTGCTTGAATAAGTTCCACCAGAATTTGATCACTACCTGGTGATGTATACCGTTTCAATTTTGCAATAGCACTTTCAACCTCAAAAGGGCTACGATCAGGTATTAACGACTCTGCTGTATTTATTTCTGTCTGCCTAACATCACTGACCCTATGTATATTCAATAAATGAGAGAAGTAGTTCCTTCACCTATTCAAAATGTTGTGGGAAACTGCAAGCAGATCACCATTCTCATCCTTTGCTAAGTTACTGCTAGGTTGGTAACCCTTCTTAAAGTCAGATTACAAAATTAATTACGCAGGAGGCAGGCAGATGTCATCCTTAAATCATGAAAATCCAAATGTATGTGCAATTGGGCAAGGAGAAGCCAGATATAGGAAATATATGAGGCTTAAACTTGGCAAATTTCTGTAACATTGAATGATAAAACTAGTAAATAATGACTTACAAAGGATGCAAAAGAAAGCAGTCATGGCAAAATTTGAGGTACTACGGTGGAATCTGCTGGAGGGTATGAGGAAAAAGAACACAAAATATCAGTCAGGACAGCCAGTCTTTAAGCCAAGATGTGAAGTCTGGTCATTCAAATACAAAGCAGAACTTCTAATCACCTGATCAAAATATTATATTACACTGTGAACAAATAAGTGGCAAGTAACTTACAGACATATTAAACATTCATGGTTGCATGGTATCCAGACTGACAGAATGTTTCTTCAGAGAACTGTAGCTGCTAGAACAGCTAATTCTTAAAAAATATGTTGAATTACATAAATGTTGCTGGATCATTATGTATACAACTCTATTATGTCTGAGAGAAGAAGAAGATTTTCTTCCATAAAGAAGTGTCTAAATTTCACAGTGCGTAAACATTTATAGGTTATTATGAACATATTTGCTTACCTTGAGGAACTTCAGTTCAACAAGCATGCCTTCACAGCATGTACGACCACTGCACCACAGTGTATAAAGATTTTCAGAATCTTTCAAAAGACCTGGATTCTCACTTTCTATCTTCCCATCATCACCTATCAAGAAAATTAAAGCATATCTTAAAAAGTGCTAGCAAACAGCAGACTAAATTAAAAAATAACACACACATGTGTAAACGTCAGTCACCAGTGACTGAATTATGGTAGTATAACCATTACATACAAGGGCTATATGGAAACCCCCCGCCCCATTTACTTTAAGCAACTAGCGTAGGAGTGGGGGAGAGCTCACACATGCAAAGTAGTGTCACATGACTCATTACCTTGTAAATCATCACATAACTGATCATCTAGTGTTTGTTCTTGCCTGTACAGAGTGAGTTATGATGTGTCCTGCAATTGATAATCACACCAGCTCTGAAATTTGAGCTGTTATCCCCTTGCTCCATGCTAAAAACATGAGTGCTGAAGAAATCCATCATGAATTATGTGCAGCAGTTTACAGCCAAAATGTAATGAGTGAAGGAACTGTAAGACAATCCTGCAGAATGTTGAAAGATGGGCAAACAAATGTTCATGATGACGAGTGAAGTGGTCAGCCATCTGTAGTGAGTGATGATCTTGTACAAAGTGCTGACAAAAGATCTGGTGAAAGACGGCGCTTCACAATTCCAGAATTTCCATGTGAATCTCCACAAACTTCACACTGTTCTCTACAAGACTGTCACAGTTAGGCTATGCCAACACAAGCTCTGAGAGACTACCACCTGATTATCTACTTGAAAAACTGGTTGGGATCAATGCACTTCAACAATAAAGAGGAGCTGATGGAAGATGTCGAGAAGTGGCTCAGCTCACATGTGGCAGACATCTTGGACACAGGCATACAAAAACTTATTCCCCAACACGACAAGTGCCTCAATTCTGGTAGCGACTGTGTTGAGAAGTACCTTACATACGGGTACTTTTTATATACAACACATTTTTGTTGGGGGCACGCGGTAGCGTAGTGCTATAAGTCGGAAGGTCGTGGGTTCAAATACCGATGAGGTCATTGGATTTTTTTCAATTGACCTAATCCTTCCGGCCACACTATCACCCTGGGGTTCACTCAGCCTCTAACAGAAATGAGTACCAGGAATTAAATAAATAATTTTCCTGGGGAGTAAAGCGCAGCCAGCGCGTAAGGCTGACAACCTTACCTTACCGCCATCTTTGAGCCGACTGTCTAGATAATGTGGGACCCTCAACGTCTCACAACCCTGTGTGCCTTCATGGCCTGTTACAGGGATAGCTTTGCTTTACTTTACTTTTACTTACTTATACATTTTTGTTTCCCATTGTTTTGTTAACAGCCAACTGGAGGTTACTTTCCGAATAGCCCTCGTAAGTAAAGTAAAGGTATTCCTGTAACAGACTGTGGAGGCCCATAGGGTTGTGAGATGTTATCATGACACCAACAGGTTCTACATGCATCTAATTCCACTGAGTTGTGGTAATGGATGTACAGAAGATGCTTTGCTCTGCAGATTGCACTTTCCTCATCAATGTCAATGTGATGATTTATAAATATGGGAAGTCACTCTCCACTTACATAAAACTGTTAGAATATCGACTCTTTAAAAAGCTTTGCTTGAAAATATATGCAAGAAGGAACATACCTACAAGACTAAAATTCTCCTCCAGCAAACTTCTGTGTGAGGTAAACCAAGCATTTGCTAGTTTGTTATTCTTGCTTTTCCCTGCAAAAAAGTTCAATGAGTAAACCACCAACCCAGCAATCATCAGCATCTCCAGATAGAAGCTGTCCCAATTGGTTCGAAAATGCAATGGAACCTGCAAAACATAATCGACATGTGAGATCTGAGGTTCTCAAAGTGGTAACTATGAAGGCTACTATCTTCATAATCCAAATTTTGTACTCTGGCTTCACTTTCATGAATCCTAGCAAACCCAATTTCTGTGGAAGAATGTGACTCTGCTGTCAGATCTTAATCAACTCTTGACATCACTGCTGATCAATGTTTTCTCAAGGCAGACAGGGCTGCGTGATGATATTAGGGATCGTTAATCCATAGTTAAAATAAATTTATTCATTACATGAAAAAATTATGTTAATTACAATTAAAATATAGTAAAATCTCTATATAGCAAAATATGTGAGTCATGAACATTTTTAATTACTTTCATAGAGACTGCAAGCTGCATAGTACTGTATGCTGAGATAAATGATCTGTAGTACAGGGAGGTCACTGGGCCTTGTTTCATCTAACACTGTTTTTTAGCCTGCCTGAACTATACAAATTATCTCATGAATTTATCTTTTTACTTCATGAACTGATTCCTGAGTTTATTCTGAGTGGAAAATACTATAACAATACGAGTCCTATTTTCAATGGTTTCAAAGCTATGCATATTTGAAATGTAACTTGACATCAAGAAGTCTGTTATTGAAAAAGTTCAAACACAGAGGTTTCTGGTATACTGCATTCAATTAAACAAAATGTTATTTCGTTAAGAATAGAATGCCATCAAGAATTCCATCATTAGAAACAAAGAAAAAGAGTTGAAAAATAATCTTTAATGTACTGGCACACCAATTAATTTTACACTGCTAGTACACAAAGATTGATGCTAAGAAGTTTTGTAAAAAGCTATATACCGTATTTCTTCACACAGAGTTGCCAGTTTATTTCTCAATTAACACTACTGTAGTAACATGCAAATTATGAAACATGGGATACTTCAACTAATCATCTAACAATTAACACTAATGAGACAGGTAAGAAAAATAGGAAATAAGAACCAGAAACACACCACTGAAAGGAAAACCGACTGATAAGATACTTAGGCCGCACAGAGAGCAAGGAAAATGGCATCCTCATAAAAAATGAAAGACAGAGACATAGTTTCATCACTAGTCTCTACAATCATCTACTGGTAATAGTGTAGTTTTCAAGTTGTACTACACCTTTCCATAACCTTTCATTTTTACAAATACACTTCTGAGAAATGGTGAAGTTATATATCATGACATTTAACTGTATTAACAGACAGCACTCATTAAAATGATAAAGGCCTTGCAAGCTAGAGCTTACATCTGTAATTAAATCCACGGATTAAATCTCTTTTGTCTGTTTTTCTCATACCTTAGTTATGGTAATTTTTGGTGCTTCCTTGTCATCTAACTTGCCACTGCCACCTGCTCGTTCACTGTCAAAGCCCTCAAACTCCTCTTCATCTTGAAAGTGGTCAAATTCACTTTCATCATCCTGAAATATTACACATATACTTCATATCTGCTATCAGTTCTTTAATTCTGGTGCAGTACATCAACTGCCAGCACTTGTAGCATATGAGCACAGTCAAATGAGCACCAACTGAAACTAGGAACTAAAACCTCAACAATTTTTCATCCATTTCAATAGGTTGAGAACAGTCTTATATATGAAACTTTGAAGTTTGCAAGTAAGCAGCATACTGTTCCAGTAATGCAAATGCTCACCTTTAGTTGAGCAATACATGTACAGCCTGCGAAAGAGCTTGCCTAATGCTTGGAGCAGCATCTAACAATTTTTCAACACCTACATCATTCCGGAATTGCAATTGCTGATATTTTTTGACAGTTGAGTATTTTGGGTTATAATTTTTGACAAATATGTTGCTGTTATTTCCCATATCAGAAATTTATATTGCTGCTTGTAGGATTACTGTTTTAAATCAGCTACTTGGCAACAATGTTGAACACAAATGAGATGACAGTCTCATAAACAAGGTAAACAAAATGTATACAAAAGTATGCAGTCTACACAACAGTATTTTGTATTTCAAACAAAGTAGACACTATTGTATCAACATAAACATCATCAATAAAAATATATGTTGATACTATAGTGTCTACTTGTCCTAAATACAGAATACTGTTGTGTAGACTGCATACTTTTGTATACATTTTGTGTACCTTGTGAGATGACAGTCTTTCCAACTAACAAAAAAGACGGTCATTCTCAGTGACATCTGTGTTTATAGTGAGAGTAAAATATTTCTTTTGATGCTACATAGTTTTAATACTGAAAGTGTTGTTAAATAATCAACTTAGAAAAATATTTCCTGCTTTTCTTGACAATTTGTTACCACACTTTAATCAACGGAAATTCTGTCTTAGGCCATGAAAAACAAGAAAATAGAAAGTGGTTTTGCTACATAAAACTTGTCATGAAAATATGTGGTGCAGTACCAGAGGCACTTATAATGTATATAATCATGTATCATACAATACAATGAAGATCTACATACAAAGAATGATAAATAACACTACTACAGAGGCTGGATGAAGAACCTACAGTCAAAGGGGCATACATGATAACTACACCAACATACCTGGGAACTACACGATAACAAACAAACATCCATGTCGTTGCGCAAATAAATCCAAACAAGGAGACCTTAAACCATGTCATTTGGATGGATGGATGACGCCCCCATGCAAAATATTGAAATTTTAACTAAATTCTGACTAGTTTTTATTGATTTTAATTAAAGTCCATTTATTTTAAGTCATGAGACATTGCATTCACATGTGATATGAGAAATTGGACATTCCATACAGTGTAACAATTTTAGCGAATTAGACACACCTGATGATGGCCATGTATGGCTGAAACATGCGAGAAGGGGGATAATAATAAGTTGCAGTATAGACGGAAATATATTGTCTGAAATAAATAATACAATGAAGATAAAAAACCTACAAATATGTGACCCGGGATCAAACTCAGAGCCCTCTGAATGAGAGTCCAGTGTATTATGTCAAGACTACCACATCCTGTGAGTACCAACAGGCAAAAAAAAAAAAACTATTATTGCACTTCAAATCTTTCCCTGTAAAATACTGTGGCATGATGCCTGAAAGCCTCAATAGTGGAGGCAGAGCTAGGCGCCCATTGCTAGGCAATGGCTCAGTAATCATGTTTCCACAGCAATATGACTGAAGAAGCAATGCATTGCATACAGATTCATGTCGATTCCTAGGCAACACATACAGAAATGTTCTCCATTCACTCAACAACAAAATTCCAAAGCATAGTAACAGAAAAGAATGCAATGGAGATCATCTCCATACAGTTCAACCAGAACCTACCTCAGGGAGAGAACTGACCAACAGAAGACAGACCAGACAGAAGTCAGAAGTGAAGTCTTTATTTTATGTGGCGTAGTTACAGTAACGTTTAGACTGTCAATGTTTGTAGTTACGAAGTGTTATAGTTACAGTAAAATTGTGTTACAACCAACTGTACTTCTGCCTGGTGAATAACCAATAAATCGCTTCATCTAATCTGGAACCCATTAATTACTTGTCACATTACCGGGAAACGTGACAATATAATACCACCTTTATTTCCATTATGTTTAAAAATATTTCTTCATAGAACTGTTCCTTCAAACATACTACATTTGTTATCAAGTTTAACTAATTAACAAACTTCACTGGGCAGTTGTTTTGAGAAGCTCAAAGCCACTGAGCTGATCAAGATTTACTTATTTCTGCTTTAGACACTTTCACTTGGTATGAGTATACACTATCAAATGATGGGATGATGAGTGAATAATCAACAGGAAATTACAAGAAAGGAAGTGGTCATGGCATAATTTAATGTACTAACGTGGCATGGGGGCTGAAGGAAACCACAAGAACCTCAGTCAGGATACCTAGCTTTTGGACTGAGATTCGAACCTACAACTGTTAAATGTGAAGTGGGAGTGCTGGCTTCTCAACTACAATGTTTGGTGGTTGTTCAAGAAATTTCCCATTTTTAGGAACACAAATGTCCATAATTGTTCCTCCAAGGGCCCATGCTCAAGTTAATCACATCTAATTATTCCCAAAATTTTTATTTGGAGGCCAACCTAACTAGTCTCATTATTATTACACACCTCAACAACATCTTCATCTTCTTCCTCATCCTCCTCTTCATCTAACTCCTGAACATCTGCACCTTTCCTTCCCTTCTGTGCCTGTGCTTGTTGCTCATCTGCTTCTTTTGGTACAGAATCTTCTTCATCCTCTTCAAAGTCTTCAAACTCAGCAAACTCATTATCCTCCAAATCCTCTCTGTAGTGAGATGAGGCCCAGATTTGTGTACCAACAAGTACAATATGCAGCACAACAAGAGCCAGCCTTATTGTCATCTGTCCTTCATAAGAGAAAGCTTATTTTTAAATGTAAGTCACAAATTAATTCCAAAATAACAATCAGTTCTATACTACAGTAAAGGAGGACACAAAAATACAGTCAAATCATGGCAGACCCACACCATTTTATGTTCAGTGGGAGTAACTGACTGCAAAGATGGAGCTTAATCCTTATGACAATGAATCCATTATGATCTCTTTAACATATATTTATAAAAATAACTTTATGAATACAGTATGTACACTGCTTCAGCTTAGTGTGTGTGTTCAATGTAGTACAGAAGCAGATTGTGTGGTGACCATAGTTCTATTTACTTAATTATTTATTTATAATAATTTACATGCCAATGCTATCAGCAGTTCAGACTACGAGCATATAGCTGTGAATGCTAGAATTATTAATGAATAATGAATTCTAAAGGATGTAGAAGGGAGCAGTTATGGCCTAATTTATGGTACTATCCTGGCATTTGCTGAGGATCTGGAGAAAACTGAAGAAACTCAATCAGGATAACTGGTCTCCAGAACAAGACCTGAACATGAACCTCCTGAATAAGAAACAGAGGTGCTACCTCTTTGTTATTTTTGTTACTTCCACGTGGATCGAATGATAAGTGAGAATCAGTGTTCACTCTACTCCTGCTTTATTAAGACACTGATATTTGATACAGAAGTACGCCTTATATATACATACAGGCTTATAACCATAGTAACACGTAACAATATAAAGATACTGTTGTTACACATAACAGTAAACATCACTTAGGTAACAAGACATAACCTAGTTCTTAAATTGTTTACTATGATGTTGCCAACTCTAACATTATATTTCAGTATTTGAGAGTTGCCAACATAACACTCTTCACCACGATGTTCAGTACCAGGGTTTTGATTCAGTGATGGCCATCATGCAGTACTCTAACATATTCTCATAAATCTTGGTGTAAAAGCATGGCCAAGACCAAACTAATATCTCAAAACATGAATTTAAATCCATATGACAAGTTGCTGACAACAGCCAATACATTTATGGACCAACACTGGTAGATACCTCCTCCAACTCAATGGAAAATTTGTTGTGATTTAGGTGATATGCGAAGGGATGTGTCTCAGAAGGAATGTTGCATGGGTCACAACACATGCTACCAATACTTATTGCATTGATGTCTCATTATATCAACACATTCAGGTTCGGAGTTTACTCAGTTAATGTGGCAATTGTGCTCACCGTCAAAGAGTTTTACTGTTTCCCTTGTTTTCTGTTCTGACAGTTTCATTTTTTTTTCTTTTACATGTTATTTAATAATGCTTTCCAGCATCAAGACTAAACACCATAGGATTTTCTCTGTTGTTCAGTTACTAATAATATAACTGGTGCCAAGAAAACTTATTACACACAATCACCACCATCATCAATGGCATGTCAGCCCTGTGGGGGCTGGGCTCTGGCTCTCTTCAGAATTGCTCGCCGTCCTTCTCTATTCGATGCCACACTCCTCCATTTTCTTATGCCCAAAATTCTAACATCCTGCCACACAAATTCTTTCCATCTCAATCTTGGTCTTCCCACTTTCCTAGTTCCTTCTCCTTTCAAAGATACTTAACAGTCTTTCATCCAGTCATGACAATGGCCAGGTTTCAGAGGCATATGACAGCAACGGTCTTACAGGTTGAAGAAAGTCGTCTTCTGGGTTTTGGCGCCGTGTATTCTTTGTTTTGGCCGACGTTTCAGAGGAACGTATCACCTCCATCTTCAGAGCAGGTGAATGGCTTGTGAATGCAGAAAGCAGTAGCTGGTTACTTACTTACTTACAGGTTGTTTGTGCATCATAATTTTGGTTTTCCTGGGTATTAACTGAGACTTCAGGTGTTTCCTAAGGCCATGGAGACATCTATTTGCTGAGAGTACACATTTTATTTCATCACTGATGTCACTTTTACAATTAACCTCTGATCCAAGGCAAGTCAAACGATGTACAAACTCAAACTCATATGAACTAATTTCTATATGTGCAGATCAATTAGTGCAGTCTTCCTAAGTTACTTGCTTGTAAGCAGCCTCCACAGTCTAGAGGTAACGTTCCCACCTCATGACTCGTGGTACGCGGGTTCAAATACCCAGCGGAGGTCGAAATTTTAAGGGCGGAAAAATTCAGGGAACAAGTCCTCTGGGAGGGACTTTAAGCTGTGTGTCCCGTGTCGTAAGTTTACGGCACGTAAAAGAACCTCATATCCCCAAAGGGGATCACTGAGCCAAATTCCAGGATGTTTCCCGCACAATAGCCTCTAAGGCCTCTTGATAGATGGGGGAAGCATTATAGACACCGCTAAGCAAGTGGCCGAACTCGCTTGCTCGGCGGGACTGATGGTACGCACCATTTATCGGTAGGTTAAAGAGACTGGTAGAATATCATAGAGGGAAGCACAATAGATCAAACTGGTCGCAGTGCATGGGGAAACCCACCCTCTCTAAATAACTAACTAACTAACTAACTACTTGCTTGTATTTTTTTAGATTTTGATTAATTTGCAGATGCCTCTTTTTGCTGCCCTTTCCAAATTAATAAAATCTCTTTTTATAGCTCTTTCTGTTCTTCCAATTACACCAATGTCATCTGCAAACGCCAAAATTTGAACTGACTTACAAAAGACAGTTCCTCTAACGTTAATGCCTGCATCTCTAATTACCTTCTTTACCGCTATGTTAAACAGAAGGCAGGCTAGGGCAACATTATACAGTGATACTAATTAACCCACAAAACAGCATTACTCATGCTTTCAAAATTGAAGGAGAGAAAATATTAAGCTAAAATATATTACAAACATGAAACTGATACAAACAAATATAGCTGGGTTAGCATTAACTTAAAAGCAGTGAGTGAAATTAGTGGCTATATTTTAGAATGGATCAGTTCTGTGAAACCTGAAGAATGGGCTTTGGGTCCCTCAGTACATAAAATTAACTGTACTCAAAACTAAGATACTAGCAGGAACCAATATGAAGTGCAGACAGAACAGACAAAACATTGCACTTCCCCTTATATAAACTGTAATCTAACAAAACCAAACCAAACCTTAAGTGATATATTTCATGTCGTGACTAATGTTCCTAGTCAAATTCACTACCAGCAGTATTGAACATTCAAAAGAAAGCGTAGTCAATTTGATCTGATACGTCAATCTCATCAGCTAAGATGTAATATATATACAGTACTATGGATATAGTTCAGATATTTGGGAACAACTATAACAAATCATAACCTGATTCAGGGGGAAATTAAGAGGCGAGTGAGTCCGGGTAATGCTTGCTACCATTCAGTCCAGAACCTTTTGTCTTCTTGTATGCTGTCTAGACATAAAAATTAGAATATACAACTATAATTTTGCCAGTGGTACTGTGTGGGCGTGAAACCTGGACTCTGACTTTAAGGGAGGAACACAGACTGAAGATGTTTACAGAACAGGATGCTAAGGAGAATATTTTGGCCAACGAGAGATGAACTGACATGAGGCTGGAGAGAACTGCATAATGAGAAGCTACATAACTTGTACTCTTCTCCAAATATAATCAGAATGATCAAGTCAAGGAGGATGAGATGAGCAGGGCATGTAGCATGAATGGAGAAGAGGAATGCATATAGGATATTGGTGGGAAATCCAGAAGAAACCACTACAAAGACCAAGGCGTTGGTTGATGGGCAATATTAAAATGGATCTTAGAGAGGATGGGATGGATTGGAATTATCTGGCTCAATATATGGACAAGTAGATGGCTCTTGTGAACACAGTATTGAACCTTCGGGTTCCATAAAATTCTGGGATGTTCTCGAGTGGATTGGTGGCTTCTCAAGAAGGGCTCAGCTATATGAGTGACTATGGATACGTAATTGTAATCCCTTGCCTTCAAATACAGCAGTGTCATACTAGCAGCAGTCTCCACGTTAAAAAAAAAAAAAGATTTACTGTATAAAATACTGAAAAGTACATATGGTGCAGTTATGGTAAATGGTAAAAGATGAGATTTCTTACTCTATTTTCCAAATGAAAAGAGTCAACTCACTCACAATCTTTCACACCTATTGAAAACTCCAGATTACAGAAAATAAAACTTCTAACCGCTTCCCACTGCTTTCCTAGCAACAGACTACACACATACCCTGCCAACTCAATATCATTTGCGGGCGACATATCCTCTTGCCGCCATCTATACGCAGCAACGAACCTATGGATACAATATGGCCGCCGCCAGTGCCAACAGCACGATCGGTAAAAACGTATGCTATAATGGATCCGAACTAGACGCGTTCCAACATATGTGCAGGTTCAAATAGTCCACAAGAATGGCAATAAATATATTTCGGGAATACTGAAGCACAGAACAGTCTCACACTGGGGATTTACATACAAGAAACATATTCTGACCTTTACATTTACATTTATTTTCATTTCATGGATCCAATAATCTCCCCGTAGGGCTGGATATAAAACATGTCACATATTACAAATTCATGATGACTACACATCATTCGTCCTTTGTCCAATAAAATATATAATCAGGCCTCTCACTGATAGCTCAAGTTGTCAGGACAACACACATGGGTCGTGGAAAAACCACAGTCAAATTCACACCTTGCCATTCCACACGCACGCACGCACACACACACTCTGGCAAGCTGTATCATTAAAACAGCTATAATTCATAACAAAAACAGAGATCATACATACTACTACACTTACAACAAGCAAGTCTCAACAATATATAATTCACATACAAAGACCATTTATTAACTCTTAACTTTTGAGCCCCTTGCATGCTCGACAAATTCATCAATAGAGTAAAATACGTTACTTTGCAAATAATTTTGTAAAACAAACCTAAATTGCTTTTTATCATTTTTTTAAAACTGTGATATTTGACGGCAGAGTGTTAAATAGCTTGACGCCTGTATAATACACCCCTCTTTGATAGGATGATAAATGTGTTGAAGGTATATGAAGGTGGTCATTCCTTCTGGTACCAATCACATATACAGAGCTACTGATTTGAAACTTATCCAAATTATTAACAACAAATGTCATCAATGAAAGCAAATATACACATGGGATTGGTAATATGTCAAGCTTTTTAAATAGATCTCTACATGTATGAGTTGTGCCCACTCCCATCATTATTTTTATTATGGTCTTTTGTATAACAAAGACCTTATGACTGTCTGATGTATTTCCCCAATATATTATTCCATATTTTACCAATGAATGATAATATGCATAATATACAGCTTTAAGACTATTTATATTTAATATATAGGATAATTTTCGCATTAGAAAACCAACTGTGCTCAACTTGTGAAGCAAAAAATCGATATGTCCCTTACAAGTCAGATGACTGTCCAGTTGCAAACCAAGAAATTTTATCGTTTCTACTTCTTTCAGCTATTTGTTAAAAAACAATGTATATAGAGGGTAGCTCATAGCTGCTGTTGGGGTGAATTTTATCATTTTTGTTTTATCCAGATTTAACACTAATTGATTATTTTGAAACCACGTAAACATGTGATTAAAAACATCCAATTTTATTTTTAAATTTTATGGAACCTGAAGGTTCATTACATGTTCACAAGAGCCCTCCACTGGTCACTATCCTGAGCCAGATTAATCCAATCTATACCATCCCATCCTATACCTCTAAGATTCATTTTAACATTGCCCACCCACCTATATCTTGGTCTTCCCAGTGGTCCCCTTCCTTCCAGCTTTCCCACCAATATCTTATATGCATTCCTCATCTCTCCCTTCATGCTACATGCCCTGCCCATCCAATCCTCCTTAACTTGATCATTCTAATTATACTTGGAGAAGAGTACAAGTTATGAAGCTCCCTGTTATGCTTCTTCAACTTCTTGTCACTGCAGAAACACTAACAGGTGACAATGACAACAAAGAGAAACCTACTTACTTAACAAAAGTAATGTTGCTCCCATGATTGCTTAACAGTTATGCCATTAAGATGTGTGAGAGACTGCAGTCCTGACCTTGGCATTAGACAAAGGTGAGCAGTCAACTTCATGCCCTGGCTGCTTTACCACCAAGGAAAGGGCCTGATACGCTCTGGAGAGGAGGCGAGACATACCTCAGAGCCACTCCAGATGCAGTTGTCGCTGGTCATTTAGCCCACAGTATAGTTAGTTACTGTCTGAGCTGGTACAGCTCTCATGAGGAACCTTTAGAGCTAGAAGTATTAAATTAAACATCTGTATATGATATATTTGTTTCACTGATTAAATAAGTAAGCCACCTGTTAAATGGAGTACGAGGGGGTACCCAAAAGAAACCGAGCTTATTTTTTAAACTTATTTATTCAAATCTTAAGCACAAACCTTCAATCCTCTTGAAAGTACTCTCCACTTACACTAATACACTTGTCTAGTCTTTTATTCCATTTTTCAAAACATTGTCTAAATTCATCTTTTGAGATGCTTGACAGCGCCTCCGTCGTTTTTTCCTTCACCTCAGCAACATCAGCAAAACGTTTTCCTTTCATGTCTCTTTTCATTCGAGGAAACAAAAAAAAGTCGCACGGGGCAAGGTCGGGTGAGTATGGAGGGTGAGGAACAGGGGTCATACCATTTTTGGTCAAGAATTGTCATACAGACAGGGCTGTGTGAGCAGGGGCATTGTCATGATGGAAAAACCAGTCACCCGACTGCCACAAATCTGGCCGCTTCCGCCGCAAACTGTTGCGCAATTTTTTCAAAACTTCCAAGTAGAAAGCCTGGTTAACTGTCTGACCCTGCGGAACAAACTCTGAATGGACGACTCCTCTCACATCGAAAAAACAAATCAGCATTGTTTTCATGTTTGATTTCACCTGACGAGCTTTCTTGGGGCGAGGTGAACTTGAAGTCTTCCACTGGCTTGATTGTTGCTTTGATTCAGGATCGTAAGCATAGCACCAGGTTTTGTCACCAGTGATAATTTTTTAAAAAAAGTTTTGATCATTTCGGGACTCTTCTTTCAAAGCACAGCATGCTTCCACGCGACCTTGTTTTTGTTCAGCAGTCAGCAGTCATGGCACGAATTTCGCAGCCACCCTTTTCATTCCCAAATCTTCTGTCAAAATTCGCTGCACTGAGCTCCAAGTCACTCCCGACAGCTCCACAATTTCTTCAATGGTCCGTTGTCAATCTTCTTTGATGATTTCACGAATTTTTTCAACATTTTCATGTGTTCGGGCCGTGGAAGGACGACCAGAATGAGGTCTGTCATCAATTGACATTTCACCATTTTTGAAACGGGAAAACCACTCAACACTTAAGTTTTCCCCATAGCATCGTCCTTGTACGCCGTTTTTAACATTTCAAGAGTTTCTGTTCCACTTTTCCTGAGCAAAAAGGAGAATTTCACCACTGCACGCTGTTCACGAAAATCAGCCATTGCAAAAACGACGATCACACAAAACAGTTGTCACTATAAACTCTGCCGAAACTAGTCCTTACCTTCTGAAGCAACGGTAGTCGGCTTATTGACTCAGGAATGTTAGCTCTATGCACTCACAGCAGCAAAACGCGATACTACAAAAGCTCTGCCCACAAAAAAATTAGTTCGGTTTCTTTTGGGTACCCCATCGTATATGTATTTAAGATCAGGTTTAATAATTGAGTACAATCAACAGACTACTCATGCCAGTGTGACTGACACTAACATTTAGTTGGAAACCTGGCGTCAGTGAGTACGAGTGTTTCAGGAAAGTACTGTTTCTGATTGTGATTTGCATGTCCAGAGTCTTTATGACTTTCAGACACTCATTAAATTTAGGAAGCAGGATAAAGTTCATAGAATTATAACACAATAAGTATAATAGATGATTAGTAATGGAATGCACTGTTGGGTCAAGGATTCCTGCCCAGATATTGCTATTTGTGTGAGCATATTATCAGAATGTTGGATTCATATCAACTGCTACCCTGCAGACTTCTCTGCCCCACATGTCACATAGTTACAAATTAGCCTCTCTGACTACCACATCACATTCCTCATCCACATCTCACTGTCATATGCATGAACCATTACAAGCAGTTCTGGTGTTGGTTACCTTTGACTGACATACAACTGCATTGGAATCAGTAAAACCAGTTTTATATATGATTGCCTCCTAGCACTGTCACCTTGTACCACACTACATGCGCTCGTTTCACAGCATCATGAAAAATTTCATGGTCACAAAGTGCTCTTGCATTCCTTAAAATTTGTATGTCTGACATAAGCTCTCAGAAGCCACCATTTTAGGTTTCTTTTGCAGGTAGTGGATTTGAACACTAAACTGAGGAAAATGGAGGCAACTTAACGAGATTTTTGACTTGGGATGACTGAAACTGAAATGAAATGAAGGAAAACCTTATACAGAGGAATATTAAATGGGACTCCATTGTACTGCTATGTAAACAGTTCAGCCAAGACAATGAAAGAATGAAACTGAAACTGGGGGACACATGCAAAAACAAAAACAAAACAAAAACAAAACTCCGTGGCCTGTAGTCCGCAAGCGAACTATACCAACCAAGCAACTGCCGTTTGTTGAAGTTAGTGCCAACTTTAGCGGATAGAGGATGTCATATGGTCAGTGCAACAGATCCCCGAGGCCATTAATCTCGGTTTTCTAGACTGAAACAGCTATTTCCTTGAAACAGCTCCTCAATTATCCTCACAAGGCTCAGTGGACCCCGTTTCAGACCCACTACTTCTCAGAAAATCTGGTAGCACCAGGAATCTAACCTGGGGAACTCTGACCACTAGACCACAGAGACGGTCTGGGGGTCAGATGCAGACTTACAAAATGGTGCCTGCAACCTTTTAATGTAAAGTTACATGACATTATTCAATTCTCTTAAAAAAAAAACTTTTGCTGTGGCTTATCCTATTACATTACCACACACAATTCTGCACATTCACCAGAAAAGGTGCAAATATAAACCATACTCTGGCTTCAACCACTTTTCTTTTCTGACTAACTATACTGTAAATCCAGTTAACAGTTCTGGTAATAGGACATTTAAAATGATCAGATGGTATAGGTGTAATGTTACAGTCAAGGACAGCACAGCTCAGTCAGTTAGTGACGGGATATGGCCAGGGTCTGATTCCTGGAAGGGGCAAGATATTCTTCTTTTCTCCACAGCGTCCAGACTTCCACATACAATACTGCACAAGATTGTGGGTATAATTACAATTCTAAAGGCTAGCAAATGTGTTAGTGTAGGCAGCTGTTTGTTTGCTACTGACTTAGTCTTACTTCCTGAAGCAGACTGGCATTCAACTGTATTACAGTTTTGCAGAAGGGAATATTCTGCATTTTGATAAAGTCACTAATTACAATATTAATGCCTTTGGAACCTGGCTGCTGTGCCTCAAGCCAAGGGATAATGGCATGATTACAAGGTTCTGCACACTTTTTTTTCAAAGAAGAAAAACAATGCTTTAGAAAGAACTTTACATCGGGAGTAAGAATACACTGTGTCACAAAACCAACATCCGCTGGACGTAATGCAATTTTTTCCTCCAAGAATCTTATCATTGTGCTTATGGATGTCGTTTCTGGCCAGGGAGTTGGCCACTTGTTTGAAGGCCAGTACACAGGTACACCTACAGCTGAATCATCACGATAGATCACAATTACTTGATAGCCCTTCTCTCTCATCCAATGAAGAGTAACATGTGTAAGTGTGCGTGACACAGGACACATCCTATTACCAAAATGGCTGTCTATTAAAGTCATTAAATATGAATGATTTTCTTTAGTAAAGGAATAAAAATGTTGAAAATCTAATAAAATAATTTCACCTTCATGGTCTGATAAGAATGCATCAATTTCTTGAAGAATCTTTTCAATTTCCATTCCATATTGCCCATGAACAAAAAATACATTCCTGTTTCCAGTTTTGGTTCCTAAGCGAAGATCAAGGTACCTAAAACAGACACATGAGGTTATACAGAAACAATTTCACACAGAGAAATGTCACCAGTGAAACAGAGTGCTTCAATTCCTATTACACTAAATTACACTATTTTGTGATACTTCACCCAAGAGAGTCAAGGGCGGGGGTGAATCTGTGATACTGTGAACAGGACTGATAAGGTATAATCTGTGCCAGAATACAAGAGTTTCTACGTGCATTCTTTGCACATTTGCATTCTGAATACTCCTAACAATTATAAATATTTTTCACCAACATATTAACAATACTAAGTAGGCCTACAGCCTACTGTTTCATGTTAAATTTTTCAGACATAAAACCACAGATCTGTACCATCCATATGCTTTAACTGCTTACTTATAAGCAATATTTAATGCAGAATTTGTATGTCTGTGTAGCTACATGCATAAATCCAGTGGTTTGGTTACTGCTATCAAACCAAAAGCTAAATATAGATTTCTTGAAGTACGTAGCTAGTTTGTTATTTTACATATCATCATCATATCATATCATTTTACCAAACATTAAATAAATAAGATAAAATAAACAAATAAATAAACAACAGCTTAACAACAGTTCCATATTTTTCAAAGATGTTACCATACATCATTTCATACACCTGTGTTTAGTGCTGCCAGTGTTGTTACAATCTCACAAGTTTGTGTCTCTCATTTTAGTATTAAGGATTATAGGAAATGAGGAAGTAGGACTTATTAAAATCCATCCTGCAGTTCTCAAGTTGAAACATATAGAGAGAGAAAGACACACAACTAACTCTACATGCAGTCACTTCATGCACATCATGCAATGAATAAATATACAGCCTAGCTACAAACATCAACACAACAGCATTCAAACACGCATTAATTCATGATGATCTGTGTCAACCCTAATATACTTTTCTGTCTTAGGAAAGTATCATCCAGTCCATGTATCAATGTCTTAACCCATCAACAGATTTTCACATCATTTCATACAGACATCCTGTCACTGGAAACCACTTTATCATCATACTTTTACTATTACCATAAATAATACTAACATTGCGTCCCTGTATACTTTTCAGGTGGGGGCAGCAATAGGCCTCTGAAAAGAATGCCTTTATAACTTACACCACCATAAAAAGATATTAAACAAATCCATCAACTGGATCAAACTTCAATTACAACAAAGTCAAGGTGACATTATCCATACAGCTGCCTTGATTGCACACATCTGTAACTACAATCTTAAATGCAACACTTATTTCATCTTTCATAAATCTTATTATAACATGTTTCAGCCTCACTCGGCCATCATCAGGTGTACATACCCTTGCTAAATGTTGCACTGTCATCTTACAACCTTTCAGAATTCAAAGTTTTTTAAAGAATTACAAATAAAAATCTATTCACAAGCAACATACTAAGATGACAGTGCAACAGATTTTGCAAGAGTATGAACACCTGATGATGGCAAAGGGAGGCCAAAATATGTTGTAACAAGATGTATGGAAGATGGAAATAAGTGTTGCACTTAACACAGTGGTTACACGTATGTAAATTTCAGGCAACAATACTAGTGCAACAGCATGCTCAAGCACAACATTGTCCATATAGGACGTCACACTCATAATGGGTGTAATTGGTTTAAGCAGACAACACAATATTCTACCTCAAGACTTAAGTACTATATGAAAATATGTCTTGAACAATTAAACTTGAGTGAGTGCTGCGTGATTAATCACCTTAATACCAACTCCATGAAGCAAAGGCTTTCTTGAGATGCTGATAGTTACTCAAATTGTTAAGAAATTCCCTGATGTTTATAAATCTTCAAGGTTTGTTACTGTACTCACAAGAGCCCATTATTGATAGTAAATGTATCAACTGGGCTTTGGGATAAAAAAGGGATTCCCCATATAAAAAGTAAGATAAAATTACAAAATTGTCAATGAAACAATTCAAAATAAGATAAAATTATTTGCATTTAATTATAAGTGTCATACAAACCTGACACCACATTGCAACTGCTCTTTAATGGTGATTTCTTGAGTCACTGACCAATTAAACACAAAGCGTTTCACAAGTGGACCAAACACTTTTGCCAGCTGACGCACAAAAGGTATAGCATCAGGAGACAATCCTGATGATGGTGTGATGCTGTAGCTAGCAGAATCATGGGATCCTGTCAATCAAGTATTACTTGTTAAGCACAACAAATAAGTTATACTTCTATTATACATCATACTGTCACACCTTTTGAACATGAACGCATATGGGGTGTGGAGAATGGTCAGCAATTGTACTAGTCACTTTAAATATGAGCAGTCAGCTTCATGCTCTAATGGGCCATAGAGTCTGGACAGAAAGAAAAATCCCTGCCTCTTGGGAATTGTCCAGCCTGTAGCCAGTCACTTTAATGATTACTGAGAATAAAACCTTACCTTTGATTACAAGACACCTAACACAAACATTCTTACACTGTCTAATCTCAGAACTTGCAATCAATTGTTGCAATATTTCAATCATTCTGACTTAAAAGACTAATATAAGAATATAACATACCAATTGTAACTATTATATTCAGGTAATAAGTTATAAACCAAACAGAATGCATGCAAACAAGACCTCAGTGGGCCCTTCTCTACCATTTCATGTTACAGGGGCTCTTTTATCATGCAGTACTCCTTCCTGACTACATTTGGTTAGTACAATTTGGACTAATTTGGTTTAATTATCTTTGGATAGGTCAGATTACTTATATCAGGTTAGCATTAGCTATTTTCACTATGTGGGAACAAAATATAATTTACACGTCCATCATAACATACAACACATCAAGTTTTTGATTTCCAAGAGGAATGGAGATTTCTCTCCTCATCACCTGGTCCTGAGAGTCTTCCTATCCAATGGGTACAAGGATAAAGCTACTGGGGTGCTATGCTAACCATTCATTTCATTAAGTGCCAAAAGCTAAGAAAGACTGGAGCTATGCTTCCACATTATGGCCGAGCTCACAGTAGTCTTAGGAGTAGTAAATATTTCAGTTACACAAATTACTGATTCCTTCACATCCCACATGTTTAATTTGGTTCAATGTGGTCTACTAGGTGCAAATATTTGCAGAACCCTACTGTAAACACTTAGTAACTGATACTACACTCGTATCTATAAGTTTCCCTTTACTTGAATTCCTACCGCACACAGTGGGCATACCTACTCTCAACTACAGAATGGTTTGACACTTACCTGGAATAGCCAGATATATTATTGGTATATTCTGCAAATTTCCTGGAAGAAGTGACATCCAGTTTTCTAGGTCATCTCCAATTGTGGCTGCAAGCGGATTAACCTTAGTCATTTTACTTCAGAATCAAGCTTGATATGTCTCTGATTCATAAAAGTGTAATATTGACATTTGTTATAAAACTTCTGACATTTGAATTATAACAGTTAATATTTATCGCAGTAATATGCAAAACGCCAAGTGTATGTTATTATCCTCTGCTGACGAAAGCTAAAATTTCTTCGTACATAACGTATTACGTAAACACAATCATTTAACAAGGTCCTTCAAATATTTCTCACGTTAAATAACTTCAACAAAGACCGCCCATGACTACGCTTTGCCAACTCAATGTTATTGGTGGGCAACATGGCCATAGGGACGTGACGAAAGCGTTACTGCTGTCACCTATAGGCGGAGCCAAATTAATTCCTGCAAAATGGCCGTCGCCAGTGCCGAGAACACATCGGTAAGAAGGTATGCTATCATAGCACCAGCCTATGCATGATGTGAATCTATTGGGATCACCCGCCCAAGGAGTCCTACTGAATGTGTAAGATCTAGAAAAACCGAAGTGAACGGAGAAGTTCATGGAGGTAGGCCTAGGCCCACTGGGGCTGTAGCGCCAAGGAAAAAAAATGATAAGAGGATTATATTTTCTGTTTTATTAATGTTATATAAAACGTAGTTCTCTATAATTTTTAAATTCTTACAGCAGTGGTTCTGAAGAGGGCTGAAGATGGAGGTGAAATGTTCCTCTGAAATGTCTACTTTTATTGGACTACACGGTGTTATATCCCAGAAGACAGAACCTTTCAATTTTAAGTCTATTAGCAGAAATACGATCATGACGCAACATTAATGACAAGCTTGTGTTTAGAATATAGAAAAGTTTTTGTGTCAGCGAATTCTGTGTGGCTGAATTATTATTTTAGAGATCAAACGCCCCGCCGAACCGGCCAAGTTCCTCAAGCGGTGTGCGTTCCACTAGTTGAGAAACACTCGCTCTGCTGGTCACAACTGCATATTCCGCCATCAACCGGCTATATCTTAAACGAATAGTTCAAACCTTTGTCAATCGTTAGCGCTTATTTTATATTAAAAAAAAAAAGAATACATTTCTTATGTCACGTTTAACTGCGGTTAGTTTCAACTTTATCTGATTCTAAATGACTTTGTTTAATAGTCTATTAAATCATTTCTGAATTATTCTTTACCGAATTTATAATCTCTTCCAACAGATATCACCAATGTTTAGTTTTTATTCATCTCCATGGGCATAGAAACAAAATATCCGACGAAGCAATATAAAAACAAACGATCTAGGGGATCGTATTATTTTGCGTTCCATTATGGTAACCCGTTTCGTCATTTGCATGGTTGACATTACCATGCAGATCAAAAATCAAACATCACTGCAGTGTCGAAAGCAAAGCAATCTAATATTTCGACCTATTAGCTAACAGACAGGAGGAATTCTGGTTTAATATCGCTGTATATCGCAGTACATCCGTCTTCCATATCAGAAGCCACAACCTCTTCACGTGAACGGCGCCTGACATAAACGTTATCGTTGTGTAACACCGTTTACACTGCAAAAGCAATCAGGATATAAAAATATATCTAAGTATATGTAACTGTACATCTAAGTATATGTATATATACTTAGTATAAGTATAAGTATATCTATATAAAATTAAAATTTGATTGATGTTTAGTAACATCGAATCGGTCGTTGGTTTTACTATTTATACATTTTTGTCGACGAATAGTAAATTCGAATTTCTTATAAAATTGTGTAGGAGGTCCAATAATGTTGTGAATTAATTAATCTGAAAATAATATAAGAGAAATAGTATTAAGTTTGTTGTTCGTCGACAAAAATGTATGAAAAGTAAAACCAACGACCGATTCGATGTTACTAAACATCAATCAAATTTTAATTTTATATATGACTTGTTATTGTTTTAAATAACCTACTTATTGTATTCTTGTGCAAATTAACTTAAATGATTTATAGCATTGTATCAAATTTTACGCACTGCAGTTCAATGGTGTACGATTGTTGAAGTGTGTTTGCTGATGGTGGCCACTTGTGGCCGAAACATGTAGCAGAACTATACTGAGCATTGTCCTTGAAGTTCTACATTTGCTGTGTTGTGACGGTCAAATAAAGAGATTGTATATACTGTAACACGGCAGGATGCATGAAATTATAATTATATTTGTACTTGTTTCAGGCCTACTGTACTACTGTTGAACGTCTCTCAAATTAATGAACAAACATGGATTGAAGGTGTTCGAGAATAGATCGTTCAATACAATACTTGGACAAAACAGAAAGAAAGCAATGGCAGGTCAAAGATAATTGTATTATGAAGAGCTTCACAATTTGTTCTCTTCGCCAAATACTAGTGGCAAGATCAATTCAATGAAAACGTGGCGGGAAAAACATGTTAAATTTAGCGGTAGAGGTGTGTAAACGCATGCAAATTTGAACATAATCCGTGAGGGAATAGACCATCTGAAAGGCCTAGAAGCAGATAGGAGGATAATATTAGGTACACTTTAAAGGAAAGGGTGGGAGGTTGTGGGCTAGATTCATTTGGCTCAGGAAAGGGATTAGTGGTGAAAACTTGCAAAAAGGTTCAAGAAATTTCGGGTTCCACAAAATGTACGGAATTTCTTGCATAGTTAAACGAGTACAAGGACTCTGCTCCATGGAGTTCATTATTTACTTAGCTAGTTATATTTACTTTTAACTGAAGCTTATGTTAATGAGTACCACTGCAGAAACGAATTTAATCAAAAACCTTCAGCTGTGTTCACATCTTCCTGTTTATTATTGTAACATGCAAATGAAGCAACTTCATATTACCCTTTTATTTGACCTACGCGTGCCAAATGGCATATTGTCTTCAGATTTTCCAATCTACATGTTATTATCATGTCCCACTGTGGAACAGGCGCTGTAATTCACGTGTATGAGTGAGCCTCGATGGGGTTTTGTATTGATTATTGGACTTTTTGACCACTTTAACACACAATTCGTAATTACATTTAACTATAGCGCCATCGCTAATTTCCACATTTTACTAATCACTAGCATGTCGTCCAGACGGGCTCTGGGGTTCACACAGATTCTTATCCAATGAGTACTGGGGGTTCTTTCCCCGGGGGTAAAGCGACAGGTGGATGAAGCTCACCACTCACCTCCAACTAATGTCGAGGTCAAGAAAATGTGGATCTATACACCAACCAACACACATGCCTTCACGGCGTAGTGCTTAATTACTTAAGCACAGGGACAACTTTACCTTACCTTACTATTCACTAGAGCACACACTAAGTCCTTTCCAGCCCACAGTGTCTTCTCTAGTAATTGCCTGGTAACGGCTTCTAAAAATGACTGGTTTCTGGCTCAAGCCCTCTCTTAACAGCAGCTCTCTTCCTATTGAACTGACTCCTGTCAAAATCAAAGTTACCTTACGACTGGCGGTTTACCGCCAATCAGTTCATCTTGGCGTCAAACCCCTTGAGACCCAGGACCAGATTTTTTCAGATGAACCCTTGCTGTAATAAATTGAACTGACTTCTAAACGTGTCTCGGTTATGTCATTTCGGCTCGGACTACGGTAGAAAACACCGTTTCCAACAGTACCCATTGCTGTTGTGCGAGGACTTTTGCAGCAGGAACGCGTTTGCGATCGTTGACTAGAAATGGGTCTACACGCTACTATGTCTTCATCCTTCACCAACTTCTTTCTCTCCTTTATTTCCACACTTTCTTCTTAAAAGAATAAATTCGCTTCCATGTATATCTTCCACATGACACAGTTTCGAACATAGAACTTCCACATGTATACGTGCGCAAAACAGCTACACGTTAAGAGGGGTATAACATACACAGATTATTTATTAGATTAAAATGTGTCTCACTGAAAGTTGTTATGTACACGAAAACATATGTATGGTCACATTTTTTGGATTGTGGTCGTCTGGGAAATGTAGTTCGGTGGGTGAATACTAACATTTCGGAGGAACCTACTGCAGGAATCTTCAGGATATAAGTGTACTTGAAGTCACTTTTAATCTGAAGGTTAATGTAGAATATGACTCCGAAAAAATGGCAACCATTTACTAGGTTACATAACGTCATAACACAGGCGACCTCAATTTAAAATTGCACTGGCGTGAAAACCTCAAATTTATATATTAATTTACTGCTTTCCCCCGTTCGTACCCATGCCCCGAACAATTCAACCTTCTTAATTTTATCACTGGGAAAGAACAATCACGTGACCTTCGCATCTATATCATTGTGTGTATTGAATAGATTTATTCGTTTTAGATCATAAAAAAGAAATGGCCTTGACATTGTTGTTATTATTAGTGTTTATTAATGTTATCTGGTGGATCGAACAGCAGTTGATTACATTAACATCCTACGTTTCTACCACGCTTCTTATGAAGAAAACTGCAACCTCTTATCATAATAAAAGACATGTATCTCAATGGAATACAAAGCTGAGCGGTCATTCAGTATGTAGTAAGATTAGATAACAAAATTCCCGGTATCTGGATGATAAATTTGTCATTCGTTTTGACAGAAATTCAAAACATGTAGTTCCAAAGATAAAGAATTCAAAATATATCTCGACAAGCAATCTAAGCTTCTGTACACAATACAAATAGACACACAGTCTCGAAGCCCAAGTTAAACATTTATTTAGAACTGCCAGGCTTCCCCTTTCTACATCAGATGTTACTTTGCAGAAGAGGTCTCTGAAAGTGCGGAATTTTATTAGGCAGCTAATATACTAGCTTAGAAACCTTTCCATAGCATGTCCCTGTTTATAACATCTGTTCTCAGCACACATTTGGTAAACAAGAAATGTGAAACGACACTTCCATGAGGAAACCTCTTAGCAGCCATTCAGGAAACCTCCAAGTGGAAGGTCAGTATTAAGCTAGAACATGATGGGTGTCCATTTAACGACAATTTTCAGCTGCCTGATTTCTGTAATGGATGTGGAAGGAAGAGGCCATGGTCTATTTTTAAGGTACTCAGAACATTTCTGGTTGTTCTGACAGAGAAGTAGGGTTTGAGGATGTGAAGTGAATCACCTAGTGCACAATCATGGGCTTTGATGTCAACGTTGTTAAATCATTGTATTCTGCTACCAGTTTTGCTTTCCTCCCAAATGACGTTTTCTGCATTTTGAAAATGGAAATCTATTAAACGTACAATCCTAATTTATTAAACGTTTACAAAACTTGAATTTGTACCACATCCTTAAGATATACTTCATAGTTTTCCAAATAAACATCTGCCAAATCTCTAACAACCTGCAACTTGGTCTCCAGATACATATGACTAACACCCATTCAGTTACATAGCGGTGTTACTGACTTCATGGTTATTTGTTGTTATTGTATTTTCCATATTAGCACACTAATAATTACCTTCCCAATACTCGATCTTCCCTATTAGGGACCTAACCGAAAAATGTGGGTCAGTTAGTTGAACTGAGCAATCATACGTACTACAAGAACAAATATGTGTACTAAAGGTGACACACCAGATCAGTAGAGTTTATCTTAAAGCATTTAATCAATCAGTCAACCAGCATTTTAGAAAGACAGAAATCAAACACTGAAGATAAAACTTACACCACTTCACTTGAGTTGATTTCAAATCTGTTAATCAATCAGACTGATCAGTCTTTTAGAGAAACAAAAGTAAACTGCGCAGATCACAGTGGCAGTATGGACTAAGGCATGAAATGTCTTTGTCCTTGGGAAAGCCAGTATCATCATCATCATCATCATCATCATCATCTTCTTCTTCTTCTTCTTCTTCTTCATAAGGCTCGATAGCTTGAATGCTTTGGCCTGTTCAACAATTTCCTTATGACTACTTGGAGAAAACTTCAAAATGAGGAGCTTCACAACTTGTACTCTTCTCCAAGTATAATTAGAATGATCAAGTCAAGGAGGATGAGTTGAGCAGGGCATGTAGCATGAATGGAGGAGAAGAGGAATGCATATAGAATTTTGGTGGGAAAACCAAAATGAAAGAGACCACTAGGAAGACCAAGACATAGGTAGGTGGACAATATTAAAATGGATCTTAGAGGGATAGGAAGGGATGGTATGGATTGGATTGAACTGGCACAGGATAGGGACACGTGGAGGGCTCTTTTGAACACTGTAATGCACCTTTGAGTTCCATTAAATGCTGGGATATTCTTGAGTAGCTGCACAATTGGCGGTTTCTCAAGAATGGCTCAGTTGTACTGTACTGTACTGTACTGTACTGTACATACAAAGCTACATTATTTTGACTAAATATGGATACAGGAAATGTAATGTAATGTAATGCAATATAATACAGTGTGTTCCATTCAAACCTCCTGCATTTTACTTAATCATAGCGAACAAATTGTGATAAATTATGGATTATAATTAACACTATATGAAAGAAAAACTCAAAGAATTTTATTTCCGTTTTTCTTCGGTGAAGCTACAGTATTTGGCCGCGTATACCTTGACATGTTAGAACAGTTCCTGTATCCCCAAGTAGCCGATCTTCAGCCTAACATAATCTTCCAACAATATGGAGCCTCCACATTGGAGTCTGGATGATCGGAGGTCCCACAATGCCACCTTCCAAGATCGCTGGATTGGACGTGGCGGACCAATTCGGTGGCCACTACGTTCATCGGCCCTCACTCCGCTCGATTTCTTCCTCTGGGGGTTACGTGAAGGACCGTGTGTTCGTGCCTCCAGTGAATGACCTCCCAGATTTAGGAGCCCGCAACCGTGAAACGATTGCTACTGTACCAATGGATATGTTGGAAAGAACGTGGCAAGAAACTGAATACAGACTGGATATTGTTCTGTGCACATGTAGAGGTTTATTAGTGTGTTCTTGTACTTCCTGTAGCTTCATTTTCCTACCATTCATACTTTCTATTCTAAGATCTGATAAAATGTGGGAGGTTTGAATGGAACGCTCTATATAATGTATGCCTGCTTTTCTTCTGTGTTTGTTTGCCTCAGTAAGTAGCAACTTTGCAACGGGCTGATCTCCTGTCGAAATAGTCCTGCCAAATACATGTAAGCTTTATGGTTTTCAGATCAATTCTGAAATGGCAAGAGGTCAGAAGGCCCAATACATCCATGGAAGAAGAAGAGTTAACTGCACACACGGATAGGCTTACTACCTGCTCTGAGAAGTTGCGCAATGAAACGGACTAAGTCCTACATAGAACATGTCACTTTTCTTTTAATATCTCAATATCTCTAAACCTTGGTCATCTGTTTGATCACTTTCGAGAGTCACAAGAGAAAATTTTAAAACAAGCTTTACGTAAGGAGCTATTTTATACCCATCACGTTTTCGAAAATGTCATAGAGAAATAAGTGTGCTGCAGTGCCGTGCGAAGGATATGTTACGTCAAGAGTAGGAGGGCAGCCCGCATGTCTCCTTGTGCCAGCTGGCGCGATTGCTCAACATTTACTTCTGCTTGCCTTCTTGGCTCAAAATAAATTTCTATGACGACCTCGTGGATGGGGTAAATCCATATTGTTAGATCTGCTGCTCCATAGTCACGTGTCGCAACTGCTGCACTGTTCCATTCACACGAAAAAATATATAAATATATTTATAGACGCAATACAGTACTGTAAAGTTAAAAGCAGATTGTATTCTGGCAATATTTCCTACCATTCAGTCCAGAATGTTTTGTCTTATTGTCCACATATATAATACCTAAGATTAAAGCTCTAATTATGCATGTTACTTGATATCAGACCAATGAAAGTACACATATTTGCGGTGTTTGAGAATATTATGCTGGGGAGAATATTTGGACTTAGGAGAAGGAAGTAACATTCGAGGATGGAAAATGCTGCATAATTATTGTTCTCTGCATTTAATATGATAATGTGGACCAAATCAAGAAGAACGATTTGAGCAGGACGTGAAATATGAGTTTGGGAAATGAGAACTGTATATAAGGCTCTACTGGAAAATCTGGACCGAGGAGACCAGTCGGGAGGCTTAGCATTGACTTCAAATGCAATGAAAATATTATGTAACAACGTGGACTGGTTTCCACGGCTTCAGGATATGGAGAAGCGGCGAGCGAGCTCTCGAGAACACGGTAATGCGTCTTCAGATTCCATGAAAGAAGGGGAATTCATTCGTTATCTGAGCGACTATAAGCTTCTAAGAAAGGACTGTCTGCTCCGGGGAATTAGTTCTCCTTTACAAGTTATGTCGACCTCATCGACAGGCTGAAGGGGCTATTACAGTGATCTCTAGGACAGTCAGGACAACAAACACACATACGTCTACTGGGAACTAAACGTTAAGTTGGGACCAGAAAAGCACAAATATAGTTTCAGTTACGATTATTCATGGACCTATGACGCGCGAGCCATATTTCTGCCCATTATACAACTTGTCAACATATACTTACACCCCGACGTTCAAAATAACCCAGACCGAGTATTGCCACAGGGTTTCCAGAAAGGAATGCAAGCATTTGAAATTTAAATACGTAAACTTGTTTATTGCTTGTGACACTATCAAACGGCAAAACAAACTGCAGCAGGCAACAATCAAAGCATTGCTTAGCTTTGCTGCTGTTTTATGCTGGCTTCTCGCTTTGCTTACTCGACCACCATGAAGACTGAGGCGACATGTGCCTCAGAAATGTCGGCTGTTCTCAATGGTCTGCAAGGCATTATACACCAGAAAACAGGTCTCTTCTTGCGCACTGATGTGACAGCCTCGGATCACATGTTTCTTGAGTTCTACTCCTTTAACATAATACTCGATCTTAATATGCATCAAAGTACATAAAATGTATACAAACGTATGCAGTCCACGCAACGATATTCTGTATAGTTAAAACAAATAAACAACCTGTTGGGTGACATACAGAATAACGAGCATAAGCTCCACAAGACGTTAGTAAGGTCAAGACCAAGGCCGCGCCATAGCTCAAGTGGTTAGTCGCTGGCTTCCCACCGCGGCGGCCCGGGTTCGATCCCTGGTCTGGTCAAGTGGGATTTGTGGTGGACAAAGTGGCGCTGGGGCAGGTTTTCTCCGAGGACATCGGGTTCCCCT
>NW_019727088.1:2228225-2277642 GCF_002891405.2 Cryptotermes secundus
CCTACCTATCGGGCTGGTACAAAAGGCCAGAAGTGGCCGCAGTACAAGGGACTTAGCCCCCCCCCACCAGCAAAAAAAAAAAAAGGCCAAGACCACACGACCTAACTGTGAGAAGATCCCGATACACAGGCGCCCCACACTACACGTACAGTCGCTTCTACGACCAGAAAACCGCCATAGAAAACACCTTCTATTATTTTAGACATGTTTGAAATTCTGTTGCCTAGCACTTGGCATGGCTGTGACCCCACTGAAAAAACTTGTTCTGTTGTCAGAATTGTTGCGTGACCTAGCAAAGGACTGCTGGCCAAGAAACTTTCTTCGCGGGAACTTGTTTACCAACCCGCTACCTAGCAATATGTGTAATGTCACAATATTTTAATGGAATGAAGATTGTCAGGGAAAACCGAAGTACTCGGAGAAAACCCGCCCCAGAGCCACTTTGTCCACCACAAATCCCACTTGACCAGACCCCGGGATCGAACCCGGGCAGCCGCGGTGGAAAGCCAGCGACTAACCGCTTGAGCTACGGCGCGGCCTACAAATGCATGCTTACTACAATTATTGTATATTACATATAGCTTTATTATTTTGTTTATATACAACAAGGCATATCCGGAATTACAGAATATCACTTCCCTTTCTCACATTAGTTACATTTTCTTTTCTTACAAGTAAATTGAAGAGGATGAAAATTATCGTGTCATTTGTAATTAGTTCTGCTGAACGTGGCTGCCAAGTGTCCGTCCGTACACTGCATTATTTCTCAGTCTTTATCTCTCAAAGTTGTGCATCGTGTAAAAAAAGGAGAGGAAGTTGTGGTAAGAAGTTACGAGCCTGATTGCATTGAAACATTCCCACCTCTCTGCACGTGACAGCAGAAATTATGTCTATCCACAGTTAACTACAGTGAAATATTACTATGCTCAGTTTCTAATTACCAGTTCTAATTACCCAGTTCCGCTCTTCTTTTCAACACGAATGGAATTCATATGCGTTATTTGTACAAACTATGTAATTGAACAGAGAATTGGCCGTTCGTGCATATACGTTTGTGTACAGCGATATCGTGAATCTCATCTGGATATTATCAGTTCAATATAACTTTTATTTTACCGGAAGTTCAACTAGAATTTAACCATCTTTTTCAAATACCGTATAAAAGAATGTTATACTCGTAATATACGACATAGTACGTAACATTCGTTAAGATTTATAATCGGATTTAAAATAATTTCAACGTTTCTACACATTTAAATAGCAGGTCACAAAATGTGCTAATCACAGCGAGATTTTAACCAGCCCTGATCTCTTTATCTCATAAGGTCTGTGCTCCTGTCCATTCATAAAATTATTGCTGTTGGCAATAGCCCACTGCTGTTTCTTATCCTGAGCCAAATTAATCCAACCCACCCTTCGACGTTCTTTTCTTTGAGATCCGGTTTTATATTTCCATCTATGCCTAGCTCTCCCGTGTGTCTCTTTCTGCGGCTTATTTTACGGCACTTAGAGTCTTGGCTATACAGCGTTGGTCGATGAACTGGAGAAGTACACGGAAGGAAGCAATTGTGGCCTAAACGCAGTACTATACCGACATTTGCTTGGAGGGACTGAGAAAAAACACGAAAAGTCCTCACTCAGGATAAACAGTGTCTTGGCTGAGATTCGAACCGAGCCACACCAACCAGCTCGGTCGCAAATATTTTTTTGCGTTCAGATTTTCCTTATAAAACTCTACACGTATTTCTCATATCTCCCACGTGTTTCACTTGCCCTCCCATATAATCCTTAATGTATGCATGTACCCCCAAAACATCGCCAACACTGCCAACATCCGTACGACATAGGGACTCAAAACCTGAATTAACATCAAAGGCTTAAGTACGTACTTAGTTATTGTAAACTGTGTTAAGTGGGCCCCCTATATAGTATTGCTGTCCGTAGCTGAATATATTCTTCGGCTTTGATTGGACCTAACGAAGAAATGACGAAGCATGTTTATAACGTGCAGAGGGAGTTCGGCATGACGTAATGCAACCACGAGGCCAGCGAGTGATCAGACTTGTTTTCATCATTAGTGTCTGTTTCAGTACACGCACTGACAACAAATTACTTCATCGTCACCGGCTGGTCTAGCTTCTTCGTCTGCCAGGGTCATAAGAACAAGTTCCCACTTGACCAGACCCGCAATCGAACCCGGGCCACCGTTTTGGGAACCCAGCGACTAACCGCTTGAGTTATGGCGCGGCCAGTCATGGAAGATATTAAAAGTCCACAATCTCCAAGGGACGGCCGATTTTTAGACAATCTGGAAACTGAAGATACTAAACAGAACTATTATACAGCCGTCAACACAACAAATTCGTAATAAACAAGTCATTTGCTACGTGTTTCGATCCAGCTGGATCATCATCAAGCAAATATTCATGAAATGTGCACTCGAATCGAATTGTATTACTAATATAGACCCACATTAGCAGCCATAAATATAAATTTCATTACGATTCTTGTTTTGTGATAAATCTGAATATCAGTCTTAAAATGTAAACATATAACTCTGTTAGGAGTTAAAAAGTTAGAGTTAAAATTGGAATACAATTTTTGACAGTCTATGATGACGTATCACGGAGCAGAGGGGTTTTCTGGGAGACTGTTTTGTTTTTAATTACGTTCACCTAAAAATAGATTATAGATGCTCAATATATAATATAATTTTTAGTGATGTGAATACAATTTTTGACAGTCTATGATGACGTATCACGGAGCAGAGGGGTTTTCTGGGAGACTGTTTTGTTTTTAATTACGTTCACCTAAAAATAGATTATAGATGCTCAATATATAATATAATTTTTAGTGATGTGAATACAATTTTTGACAGTCTATGATGACGTATCACGGAGCAGAGGGGTTTTCTGGGAGACTGTTTTGTTTTTAATTACGTTCACCTAAAAATAGATTATAGATGCTCAATATATAATATAATTTTTAGTGATGTATAGTCATATGGTGTGGTGTAAATTGTAACTTATATATTGCGTGGCTGTTTACCGCGTGTAAGTGGTGGTGTTCTATTTTTTTATTTGATGTCGCCAGTGCCGGTAGTAAAGTTTCTTTCTGTAACGAAAGGAGATATTTTAGTGGATTTCTTTTGTATTATTTGTTATTTCCTCTAGTTTTGATTTCTTACACTTACATGTATATTGTGCTGTGTTCTGTGTAGAGCGGTTGTTCCCCTTCTGCGGTTCTGTTTGCACTAACTACTGTATAATGTCGTACTGGGTATGTTTCATACATTTCATAGGTCATGTGATGCTAAAGGGAGGGGAGGGTTGGTTATATTTTGATAGGGTTGGTGGTGGGGGTGTATTTGGGAGATGTGTTTTGTGTATTGCTATAATGTGTATGTTGTTATTATCTGGTCGAATATGGGGTTCAATTTACCTGCAAAGGTGTCATTTATTTGCAATTTCTGTTTACTTAAAATGTATATGTGGAATCGTTCAAGGGTGTTTAGTAATTGGCCCTTCTTTCCTAGAAATGTTAAAAAATAGTGTTAATAAATATATGGCCGATATACGACCAGATCGACTTAAGACCTGTCAGTCAGAACGAAAGTCGGTCGTAAGTCGACGACCAAGTGTATACATCCACTCCCCCATACGCCTTCATGGCTCAGTGTTTAATAATTAAGCATAGGGACCACATTAGCTTACCTTTACATTATAAAGCAAAACAATACAGTTTTCTAATTTGTAAAAGCAATGTTTTTTAAAGCAATCATGGCGTACTTAGGCACAGGGACGTGTCGCGTCGGCGTATCGGAGCATTATGCGACAGATATGACCGGATAGCAAAGACACTACGAGTTACATTTGTAGACCCAAACAGTTGGCTTGAGGAGTGGGACTTCGGTAGAGCTGGAATACACATAAACCGAAGTGGAGCGGGAAAACTAGGCCAGCTGTATTCCAGAGTGCGTGACTTCGGCGGCCGAGGACAGATTCGGAACAAGCGACTGCTGCTGAGTGTCAAAAAGTAGGGAACGCCTGAAAGGACGCGGAACACAATTACCAAAGATCTGACGCTAGTCTGGGCGACGACAAGGGTTGAAAAAATTAGGACGAACCAGACCAGGAAGGAGACAGAAGTGACAAGTGCTGAATGTCTAGCCACGGGAGGGGCACAGAAGATAAGAGGGCAATTCGCTGGTTTTGCTGCAGCTAAATTGCAGGAGTATCCTCAATAAACCTTTAGAATTTTGGAATTTAATAGACACTTATAATCCCGATGTTATAATAGGTACGGAGTCATGACTCGGAGAGGAAATTAGCAATGCCAAATTATTTCGGGACGATTACACAACTTTCAGGAGAGACAGGAATACTCGAGGTGGTGGAGTGTTCAATTGTCTAAAATATTACATCGCTTGCGTAGGACTATGGGTGGACGAGAATTTCGAGATGATAGCAGTTGAAGTGAAAGGCAGGGGCCCTAAATTTATATGGGAAATTATACGCATCTACAAAAGTCCGAACAAGGCCATGCGAGCTATAGAAAGACTGGCCGATTATTTACGAAATTTTACAAAGCGCATTATTATTGGTGGCAATTTAAACTTGCCCTGCGCCGATTGGAACGGAAATGTGGAATGCACTAGTGGAGGTCAGGTATCTGTAAATAGATTTGTGTGGGAAAATGAGTACACGCAAGTAGTACAAAGCTCGACCCCGAGGGGATGCATTGCTGGATGTTTACCTAGTCCGGCCGGAAAACTTGTTTACCTCGTGCAGCATTATATAGGGGGTTAGTGACTATTGAGAGGTATTATTAGAAGTAGAATGGGAAGAAAGTTACCGTCGACCCCAAATAGTAGAAAGACTAGTCCCGGTATACCGCAAAGCTGTGTTATAGGCCTACAAACCTCTCTCCGGGATAATTTTGCAATATGGGCAATCAATGGAAGACGTGTTGAGGAAGTATGGAATAATTTCAAGAAGATAATACTCCAGTGTATCGAAAGATTTATTCTGAATAATTTTTTCTTTTTTCCCCCCCACCCCTTGGCACTGCAGCCCCAGTGGGCCTAGGTCTACCTCCATGAACTTCTCCTTTCACTTCGGTTTTTCTAGATCTTACACATTCGGTAGGATTCCTTGGGCGGGTGATCAGCTCATCGCAAGGTCTCTATCTGTACACAAACACAGAAAAACGCACACACACAAACTAAACATCCATGGCCTGAGTGGGATTCGAACCCACGATCCCGGTTTCCAAGCGAGCGAAGAGAGTACATGTCTTAGACCGCTCGGCTCCGCATAAATTACTGAGAAAGAATTCAGACCCTGATTACTACAATAAGAAAGTGAAAGGGTTAAAGTTAAAGGTCAGAAAAGCATATAATAGGCGAAAATTAGGACAGCAGAATGTAGAGAGGATGTGTGTGAGACATAATTACCACTAATGACATTGCGGTAATAAGTAGATGAAACCACACTCTGCTATTGATATTCTGACCCTGAAACAAAGGTGCAGCCTGATTCTCATTTTCAGTCCCCGGGTTGGAAATTGTAGCCGATACTCGAGAAAAAAATTTGACACAGGAGTTTGACCAGGGCCGGTCACGGTAGCCGAGCGGTCTAAGGCATGTACTGTCTTCGCTCGCTTGGAAACCGGGATCGTGGGTTCGAATCCCACTCAGGGCATGGATGTTTAGTTTGTGTGTGCGTTTTTCTGTGTTTGTGTACAGGTAGAGGCCTTGCGACGAGCTGATCACCCGCCCAAGGAGTCCTACCGAATGTGTAAGATGTATAAAAACCGAAATGAACGGAGAAGAGCATGGAGGTAGGCCTAGGCCCACTGGGGCTGTAGTGCCAAGGGGGGGGGGGAGTTTGACCAGACACGTAACCTGGAACCCGACATTTAACACTGTCCTGAGCCAAGAGAAGACAATCCACCCTCTCAACAAGTTATTTCAAGCCAGTCTGAATATTATCCTGCGATCGATGCCTAGTACTCTCAAGTTGTACCTTCACTTCTGGTCCTCCATGGTCCTCTCGTCTCCACCATAAGTGAGATACTGTTGACAGATGTGGGATGATGGCACTGAGTACCGAATGAACTGACGTGAGAAATCATTAGTTTTAAGTAACGGATAAGTAAGTGGATGCGGTTCCGCAGAATGAGGCGATGTTCTCACATAGGCCTTGCGCCTGAAATTCAGGCGATGTGACATTCTGCCGGTCTGGCATTGTGCCACCGTCTAAATTCTTCCCAGCGGGGATGAAAGGGCCGGGGGGGGGNAGGGTGGCTGTGATGAGGTGAGTCGCCTCTAAAGAGGATCATGACGGTTCATGAAAATAATGAAGCAGAGATATACACGTATGTTCGAGGGACCACTGAGGGAGCCTCGTGACTAGGATCGTGGTTTCTGAGCTCTGTCTCTCTCATAAGACAGAATTTATAGTTCGAAATGAGTCGATGCTGCTGTATCAAGGCTTCGCATTCTGCTCAAATATTGATGCCAGGAGAACATAAAGGTCGTGTCATGCTCTAAATGGGATTTGAACATACAATCGCATTGTTCGAGGACCTTACATCCTTAACTACAGTGATAGAATGATGATGAGGTAAAATGAAAGTAAAGTTGTCCCTGTGCTTAACTAATTAAGCACTACGCCATGAAAGCGTATGGGGAAATGGGTTTATAGATCCATATATTCTTGACCTCGGCAATAGTTGGAGGTGAGTGGTCAGCGTCACCCGCCGGCCGCTTTACCCTCAGGGAAAGAGCCCCCGGTGCCCATGGCATAGGAGGCTGGGTGGGCCCCAGAATCGGTCTGGACGACATGAGGAAGAGAAAATACTTGACCCCAGCTGGACTCGAACTCCGAACCTTTTGTCGTCCAGCCCGTAGCCAGTCGTTATACCGACTGCGCCCTCCCGGCTCCTTAATAATGTTCATAGAGCAGTAGAAAGGCCGAAGAGAGGATGTAAAGGAGTATTCTCTAGAACATGGAGCACTCCAATGAGCTTACTTTCTGAAACAGATAAAGAGAATTATGCTGGAGAATACATTTTTCATTTTATTTGACGACCTGTCTGCAGCGAAAACCATGGAATGATAGGACGATCAGTGAATAATGACTCAACAGGGCAATGGAAGGAAGTAATCGTAGCTTAATTCGATGTATTTTTCCTGTATCTGTTGGACAGACTGAGAGAAACCATAAAAATCTCAGTCAAAATAGCCAGTTTCCAGGCTAAAATTTGATATTTAAATAGTAATAATAATAATAATAATAATAATAACAACAGATCAAGGACGTTGGAGGTGTAGACCACAGATTCGAACCTTGGGCCTGATATCGATCTCACTGATAACTTCTCTGTCACTTTCTCAGTCCCGGAACACAAGCGCGGAAACAGTGTCACTGCTTCGCATAGGAGGTCTACAGACTCTTAAGAAGGGAATTGCTTTGACTTGCAAAAATTCAAAACATGGCCGTCTTGTTTAAGCTACGTCTGTAGTCAGCTACACAGCACAGTTTGCTAAATATACACGCGATCGTGCCTGCACGACGCGTTGAGAGACTTGTTGCTGATGGTCTCTGGACTCCTGGTCCCAACTTCCGCATAATTTGGCCACGAGCAGGAAGTATATTCTATTGCAGGATAAGGGCACCACAGACGGTCCGTTTGCCTGCGCAGGTAAGACGTGGTAGAATTTTCGTTCCTGTACCGTCTTACGCTTGGCTTGAAGTAAATATGTCAGCGACTGATTTTTCTGTGCTTGTACAGGCATGTCTGCGAGCAAGTTGGAGCGTGTGTGGGGCCTACAGTTTTAGCGGCAGTTTTAACTAATCGTTCCAAGTGTGCACTTCGATATGTCGGACTTGAGAATCGTACCCCGAGAATTTTTGAGCGAATTCATTCAGCTGTATCGTAGTGATCCGTGTTTGTAGAAGATCAAAAGTAAAGAGTGCCCTGATAAAAACAAACAAGAAAATGTTCCCTGTGAACATTTACGAGTTAAGTTATCGGAAATTGATCCCGAAGCAATAAAGGAAGCATTGATAAAAAAAATTAATTCATTACGAAGCTGTTTTCGGAAAGAACTCGAGAAAGTCAAGGATTCTCAGAAGTCTGGCAATGAAACAGATCATAATTATACATCAAGTTTATGGTACTACGATGACCTCTTATTTTTAACGGATCAAGTGTCAGCAATTTGGAAAGAGGTAGTTGCTTACTTACTCATGGAGCTGAGCCCTTCTGGAGGAGCGGCCAATTCTGCAGCTACTCAAGAATTTCCCAGCATTTTATGGTACCCGAAAGTTCATTACCGTGTCCACAAGAGCCCTCCACTGGTCCCTATCCTGAGACAGACCAATCCAATCCATACCATCCCATCCTACCTCTCTAAGATTCATTTTAATACTATCCACCCACCTACGCCTTGTTCTTCCGAGTGGTCTCTTTCCTCGTGGCTTTCCCACCAATATCCTACATGCATTCCTCTTTTCCCCCCCTTTGTGCTACATGCCATACCCACCTCATCCTCCTTAACTTGATCATTCTAATTATACTTGGAGAAGAGTACAAGTTATGAAGCTCCTCATTGTGCAGTTTTCTGCAACCTCCTGTCACTTCATCTCTCTTCGGTCAAAATATTCTCAACACCCTGTTCTCAAACACACTCAGTCTATGTTCCTCCCTTAATGTCAGAGACCAAGTTTCACACCCATACAGAACCACAGTCAAAATAATAGTTTTGTATAGTCAAATCTTTATGTTTTTGGACAGCAGACAAGAAGGCAAAAGGTTCTGGACTGAATGGTAACAGGCATTACCCGAGTTCAATCTCCTCTTAATTTCCTCCTGAATCAGGTTTTTATTTGTTATCGTTGTTCCCAAATATCTGAACTGTGCCACATTTTCGAAACATCTGTTTCCTATCCTTATGTCATGATTTTGCCCTGCATTTTGGTGATGACACAGCAACATATACTTTGGTTTCTCTGTGTTTACTTCTAGACCAACCTCCTTACTTACTTACGTTAATTAAGGTTTGTGTCCCCAAAATGAGGTAAGCGTAATAAATTAACGATATCATATTTTAGTGATAGATTTAAGTTTGATAAATGCTGCCTTTTTATTTGTTCCGAGCCCTTTGTTAAAATAGCTCGCGAGGAAATATCAACAAAATAAACGCACTTTTCAAATTTAACTGTCTGCGATTCTACATACTGCTAAAGCTATTCTAATTAGAATTTTTACAACAGATCACTTGTCGATCATTTGTGCGCGAGACCTACAGTGGATATCAAGTTTCTGTATAGCTAAATTACGTGCAGCGGAAAATTTCAAATCTTCATAAATTCTTCCGGTTGCTAGGAAATGAAGTGTGACGCTGAGTCGTTCATGTGGTGATTGCGCGTCTCATTGCACTGTCATTCTTTCTGATACGTGGCGCTACGAAATAAAGAAGCTGTAAATAAATCTCATTGCCCATCCTTAAATAACTGTACCAATTACCCGGTTCTAGAGTTAAAACTTTCAGTAAATTTATATGCGCCGGTCACGGTAGCCGAGCGGTCTAAGGCATGTACTGTCTTCGCTCGCTTGGAAACCGGAATCGTGGGTTCGAATCCCACTCAGGGAATGGATGTTTAGTTTGTGTGTGTGCGTTTTTCTGTGTTTGTGTACAGGTAGAAGCCTTGCGACGAGGTGATCACCCGCCCAAGGAGTCTTACCGAATGTGTAAGATCTAGAAAAACCGAAGTGAACGGAGAAGTTCATGGAGGTAGGCCTAGGCCCACTGGGGCTGTAGTGGCAAGGGGTGGGGGGGAAGCCTTTGTCCATTTTGACCTAGTCCTCTTCTTTTTAGTTTTTGATCTCAAAGCTAACGCCAGAGCGGTGTAAATTAAAAGCTCCCCCAACATGCTGTTCCATGCAGGATCCGCCAAAACTGAGCGCAAGACTGAGAACAAAACGGAATGTCTGTGCCTTCTTCAGCGTTCCGTCTTACCTGACGTCTTAGAACTGCGCAGGCAAAACGGACGCTGAGACGGACCGTCTAGGGGGAGACTGGCTCAAGAAACATGAACGTTCTCAGAACGTCTGTTTCATCTTGCTGATAAACAGCTGTTGACACGTTAACTTGAATCTGTTAGTTTTGTTCAGAGAGGTAGCTGTGAGGGGAAAGAGTGGACCGTCTTCACAGGAGCCTGTATGGACGAACGGAGAGCGGAGGGAAGGGAAGGGAAGGGAAGGTACATAACTTTCAACGGCAGATTTATTTTACTGTAACACAGCCTCTACAGCACTGTGGAACACATTTCCCAAGAAAATCAAGAAGAAACTTCTAAACAAGCGAACAGAGTCGAAGTGATTGCATAGGAACATACACAGAACTTCATATCTAGAGGCGGTTGTTTCAAGATACTGTTCGTTGTTAAGTGGATTCATCGTTAACAATCTACTTTTTATTTGAAATTGATGGCCGAGGAATTTACTTTTAAATTTTAAAATTCCCCAGCCGTAATAAAAAGGAAAATTGAACGTCGTACATTAATATATACTGCCTTTATTTGGATCTATCATTATTATTATTATTATTATTATTATTATTATTATTATTATTGGAGGGGGTGGGTTTCCCCATGCAGTTGTTGATCTATTGTACGTCCCCCTTTGATATTCTACCAGTCTGCATACCCTATACGCACAATGTCCGTTCGAACTGAAGAATCAGTCCGTTACTGGTGGCACCAGTATGATGGTTAAGAAGGACCATAGTTTATTCATTTGGCGCAAGAAGGAGATGGATACTGCCACAGCAATGTGTGCTCTGGAACATATGTGGGACTGCGTAGGCTTGCTTATCGCAGTCACAGACCCTCCTAGGCAAACATTAATATCTGTCACAGACAAATGTTTACTCGCAGGAAACTTATATTAATATCAGGACAGGCAGACTCATAACAGACTCTCTTAGTAACATGGCAGCATTTCGCTGGCAAGCATTCCGTCACTTTACAGATTCAATTATAATGGCATATGCGCAATCAACTGCAAAGCAAACAGCAGCGGTAGGCACCTACTTGTATGGTTTCATGGTTTTATGTGGGGGCACACATTTAAACAAGATCGTCTCGAATGGATATTCGATCACGTAAAATTATGGCCTCCTAGGTAAAAAGAAATAGTTGTATTATATTGTATCACTTTCAATCGAGTATGACCATACACTCTGTATAGAATGTGTAGACTGCGAAAGATTGTGGAATGCACTTCTGGAGTGCAAAGGTTCGATTTCCCTTGAGAGCCCTAAAACTTGCACGCACTAGTAAAAGCATATCGATACAGACGTTAAGAAGCAAGAACTTGCGTTATAACGGACGTCCAGATCGAGTGGACACGACTCCTGCCTTGTATCTGGAAGGTCCTGTGTTAAAATCTCTCCCTCACTGAGGATTTAGTGGTTTCTGTAATTACCTTCAGCAAATGCTGGGCAGTACCTTGAATTAGGATATCACCCCTTCCTCCCAGATCCTTTCCAATACAAAATTCAGCAGTCCACTCCTTCGACGCCCTGTAGGTATCTACTGTGAGACACTGCCAGCGTCGTTTCTGTAGTGTATCTGACGAGGCATTCATTAGTTGGACTATATACCATCGAATTGTGGGCTTAGTGATGTATGATGAATCGGAAGGGATTTGGAAGGAAGCGGTCCTAACCTAATTGAGATAGTATCATGACATTTGCCTGGAGGGATTGAGGAAACCCACGAGAAACCTCAGTATATCATTTATAAAAGTATATATCTTTGTTTCGGATCGCCTCTGCGGTCTAGTGGTCAGAGTTCCCGGGTTCGATGTACGGCGCTACCAGATTTTCGGAGAAGTAGTGGGCCTGGAATGGGGTCCACTCGGCCTCGTGAGGATAATTGAGGAGCTATTTCAAGGAAATAGCGACTCCGGTCTAGAAAACCGAGCTTAGCGGCCGTGGGAATCCGTTGCGCTTACCACGCAACAACCTCTATCCGCTAAAGTTGGCACTAACTTCGCTGACAAGCGGCGGTCGCTCGGTCGGTATAGTTTCTTGCGGACTACAGACCACGGAGTTTTATATCTTTGTTTCTCAGAAGTCGGGAGTGGAGAATGAAAACATTTCACCAGCGACAAGAAAATAATAACCACCTTTATTATCTCTTGTCAGACTCAACCTTCTGTTGGCACTCCTGTACACAACCAACCTATCATATATTTTGTTTTGATTTTCTTTTTCGTTTGTAAAGCTGTTACGTGCATAGGGTACATGTATAGAATGTACAGTATCGCGTGTTACATTACTGTGACTAATAACAATAGCTTAAAACCGTACTCGATTCTTCCACTTCGTTACCTGCTTCTTCCCACATCTCGTCCAACGCAGTCCCACTGTGAAGGTCTCCATACTGGAAAACGCAGCTGCATGGTGAATATGCACGGGACCCATCACAACGCGAAAACAAACTGATATATCTGTCGAGCCTAGATTTCTCACACCAGCGTTCATCTCCTCTACGGGCCGAAATCCACTATAAAACCCTCAATTAAACACATCTGTTTGAAAACACTGAGCCGATGCTTTCATTCGCTCCTCCCGACGTCACTGCAGACTTGGTCTTCAAAGGTTCCACAGTTTCCTTGACATGTCTCCTGCTTTCTGTCGTAGAATTTCTTTACTGCTGTATTGTTTGTTAGTTGTAACACAGAAATTAAACATTCATAAATCAAAACGTGATCTAGCACCTGGTAACCTGAAAAAAAACACACTTAAAATGTATTGGTACAAATTAAGCCTACTTTATGTTTATTAATTTTTAATTTCCGGTTGAATTTCTATCAGGGCTTGTGCAAACCTAAATGCTTCCCCAGGCGATAAGAAATTCCGCCGGTCCCTCGCTTAAAAACAGATAAAGTTTCTCGAAACATTATTGCAATTAATAATACCGAATTCCTAGAATTTGTGCGTTGAAAAGCGTCATTGATGTCGTAATTCTTAAAACATTTTCATTTACATTGCTACACAACTTTTGAATTACTGCTAATTAATGGCCAGGATATGAGGACATGACGCGCATCAATTATTTTCAATTATCATGCCGTCTTTTTCCGTCTGTACTGTCGCACCGGTCCTGTACTGCACACGTCATGCACAAAGAAGAAAATCGAGTAATGCTTGTGTTGCCAGCTGCACTCAGAATATTCTGTTTTGCGTAAGTCCCTGCAGGTGACGTCAGGTAAGCTCCCACAACCTCATCGCCCCTCGTGAGTTAAATGCACGGTGGAATCATGAAACAAACTCACGTTATCATGTAATATTGTCTCTAGCATTAAAACACATTCATCTAATGAAAAATCGATGTCACCCCTTGTTGCTTCGCGGCGAGTCCAGTGTGATAGCTTTCGATAATTTATGTACAAAGACGTTATTATGCAGTGAGGATTTCTGCGATTACGGGGCGAAAGTTACGGACGCTTCTCCCTTCAAGAAGGTTCTGAGCAAAGAGCCTAGTTCGCTTCACGCCCTGCGCTGTTAAGAGAAGTCGCTGCTCCAAGTTGTTATTCACGTCAGCCGTGAAACACCTCGTTTTCAGTTCCAAATCTGGGCATATTTGTTTGATGACAGCCAGATCACATATAGTTTCCACTTTACTATCAAAATGACTTTTGATTACTCTGTTGACAACAGTATTATGACTTCCTGTTAGGGCATCAAGCGGAGAACACAGCTTTCAACAATTTAGGACAATCAATTTGTATTAACATCGAACAATGACGAAGACAGGAAAGTAGAGAAAGTAGAGAAAGTAGAGAAACGGTAAAGCAGATGCTTTACCGTTTCTCACGGTGTTGTCGCTTGCAGATTTCTTATACTTTTTCTTCTACCCTGAAGATGGGGGCGATACGTTCCTCCGAAACGTCGGTTAACACCACTTATACACAGTGCCAAATCCCAGAAGACTGCTTTCTTCATAGTTTTTGTCGTTTTCAAAACTCAGAACTCTGTATTTTCTGACGTCTATGCACGGCACCCTGGGCGGTCATCACATTCGCCATGTCCTAGGGTCGACTCTAGCTATGAGTATGTTATTTCCGAAAGTATGAGGAGTCTCATGCTTATTGGAAAAACATGTTTATTCCAATCGCCCTTTAGGCCTATACTAAGCTGATCTGAAGCAATTTCCATCTGTAGCACGAGTAGTTGGGCAATATATGACGTCACGGTGTAAAAGCTAGACTCCAGCTTCGTACTCTGGAGGTCTCGGGTTCGCAACTAGGTTTTGAGACATGCTATTCTAAATTTTCTGCACGTCATATTCTGGGAGGGTAAGAAAGTGAAGTAGATCTTAACAGCAACCTTTCACTTCGTCATTGCCAATCGAAACCATGTAGCCTTTGCAGCTAAAACAGTGTCGTCAAATAATTTAGGAATGGAAAGAAATCTTTAATAATTATAATAATTGATATTAATTGAAAACACAGCAATATATATTTATTTAAAAAAGTATAAATGTCTCGACCCATTCATGATTTTAAAATGTTGGTTTCCACTGATACCACAGTTACTGCAGCTTTTCTTGCCTGGTAACAAGTAGAAAGAATTTCTGACAGTCAGGTGACGAAGCTGTGACGTCACGGAGTTATTGGAGACACTGCTGTTTTAAAATATCTTTGTGTTGCGTCTTATACGAAAATGAAAAAGAAAATATATAGACCTATTTATCGACACGGGCCGCAGAGCACTAATGACGCCACGAGAACAGGATCATACCTGTCTGGTGGCCAAGCATCGGCGACATCACGCACAGCATATCGATATATATACATATGTTGCAAAGAGACGAAACGGGGTCCCCTGGGATATTACGTTTTAGTGGGAGGGCTCAGTAGACCTAACTGCATGTTCGTTAAGCTCATGTTTGCGTGCTGGTTGGAAGGGAAGGGCCGAGAGAACAATGATCCACAGTGGACTTATTAAGCTGTGGGAACGGGGGAAAATACACCTAAACTTCCAGTCCCAGGCTCATGAAGTGCGTTTTGTAATAAATTTGCAGTGATTTGTCAGGTATAATGTGAAAGTATCCTAGTACAGCATGTGGCCGCCATGCAACCATAAGCACAGAGTAAACAAGAATCTGCTTTATAACTTTCAAATTGAGGAAATGTTTAATGCCATTAACTAACTCCATGGGGCAGAATCTTTCTTGAAAAGATAACAGTGGCTCAGCTATTGTCCTCTTATTACGGAATCTGAACGTTTATTACCGTATTCGGAAATACCCGTCCCTGACTCATACTCTGGGTCATGTATATTACTTCCGCATCCTCACAGTTTTTTTTCTTTAACGTGTCCTAACTGTCTCTTTACTTCTGAACAAAAAAAAACAAATTTCGTATCTTTTGTCCGCAAGATAACTATACCGACCGAGCGACCGTCGCTTGTGGGCGAAGTTAGTGCCAACTTTAGCCGATAGATGATGTCGCGTGGTCAGCGCAACGAATCCCCATGACCGTTAATTTCGGTTTTCTAGACCGGAGCCGCTATTGTTCCATTCAGGTAGTTCCTAAATTATCCTCACGAGCCTGAGTGGACCCCGTTCCATACCCACTACTTCTCAGAAGATCTCGTAGCGCCAGGAGTCGAACCCGGACTTCTGGATCTGTAGCCAAGAACTTTGACCATTAGACCACAGATGCGGTCTCTCTTTACTTCTAGGTCAAGCACAATAGACCACTGTAGGTCGCGGTGAAAGGGGCGAGAAGGCCTACCCCTCATACATTCATACTTTTAGGTCTCCCGAAAATATGTATGCATTTATCTTCCCCATGAGTTCCACATTCCTCATCCTTGTCATTCTCCTTGATTCTATCGGGAAGAGAACAAATTATGAAACTCTTCATTATGCAACTGTCACCGGTTTCCTCTTAAAGACAAATGCCCTTGGCTCAATGTTCTCAGACACTCTAATTCCTTTAATATGAAAGACAATGTTTCAGAAGCACGCAAACCGGTAAGGAAAATTATAGCTTTGTATAAGTTTGTATATCTTTACATTCTCAAAGAGCAGGAGGGAAGACAAATGATTCTGAACTGAATAGTAGCAAGTATTTTCAGAATTTAATCTGTTTTTCATTTCTTCATTAATCCAATTTTGATTTCTTACAGTCATGTCCAAATATGTTCAGTTTGGCACATTTCGGAAGATTTTTTGTTTTGTTTTTTCCTTGCCACTACAGCCCCAGTGGGCCTAGGCCTACCTCCATGAACTTCTCCGTTCACTTCGGTTTTTCTAGATCTTACACATTCGGTAGGACTCCTTGGGCCGGTGATCAGCTCGTCGCAAGGCCTCTACCTGTACACAAACACAGAAAAACGAACACACAGAAACTAAACATGCATGCCTTGAGTGGGATTCGAACCTACGATCCCGGTTTCCAAGCAAGCGAAGACGGTACATGCCTTAGACCGCTCGGCTACCGTGGCCGGCAGATTTGTTGTTTACCACACATTTTCCTTGCAATCATATAACGTCATTGTGCGTTATTGTACGCAAATATAATGCAGCCGGGTACAGGTACACCCTCGTATACCGGCCGAATTTCAGAACCGAGTAGGTTGATAACTCAGTCGGTATAGCGACTGAGCTACGGGCTGGACGACCGAGGGATCGATGTTACATTCCCTGCAGGGGTAAGACGTTCTTCTCTCCCTGTCGCCCAGATCTGCAATGGCGCTCACAATGGGTACCACTGACTACTTCCACGAGTGTAAAGCGGGAGGGGCGTGAAGCTGGCCACTCCTTTCAATCTAATACCTACACCCCCAATAATATTCTAGGATTGAAGCTTAGTTAAGAAATTCAGGGACCACTTTATCTATTTATAATTTTATATGTTGATGTAGTGATAAATTTGTGGGCCTATATTCAGGAGGTAACAAAAGCGAATCTACCAGCTTACCAGTTACCACGACTCATATTTTACGGGAATTTCATTAGTGTAGATGCCAGTATAATACCTATCGTCACTATCGTCTCGTTCTAGTTTCATATGAACTCCTCGTTCATGAGCATCGTCCAGTTTCATGCGACAATACATACACGTCTTGCTATTACAGCAGCATCGTTAAATAATTTCAGTGCAGTTCTTACTGTATTTCGAAAGAAATTCTTGCACTTGCACCGAGGTGCATGGCCTTGCTGAAGAACTGGCTTTCCTTGTGGACCAACGTACTAACTTTGCAGTTTCACTGACAATTCCCTTCCAAGAAAACGAAGTCTAAATATCCGCTGCTTGGGCTAATGGACTGGTTCAGCTGGATCAACAACCTGACCTCCTCGTTCACCAGACTTCGTACCGCTTATGTCCATATTTTTGTGGATGTTCCCAAAGTGTTCCAACAACCTTATCAGAACGCGTGAAAATAGCCAACAAGATAATTACTGGAGCAAGAGAGACATTACTTCTGGATGTTACATAACATGGGTAAACACTTAAATATCGACGAAGTTTCTGTCATAGCTGGCAAGAGCATTAAGATGACACTGTTGTATGCTTCTATTGGGGTCTAAATTGTCAGTAATTAAGGATATGTCTGACAAGGCTTGCTGGTGTTACGGCGATCAACGGCGATAAACTCTTCCGTAGCCATCGGCTGCGTCAACTCCTATGTTCTCCGCCTTTCTCATCAGGGCATTCCCTGAAACTTTGCGTTTCGACTCCGAGGTGACGTGACTGATAATCGAAGCAGTTTTGTCACTTAACAGTCTTTTCGTATTTGCCTTCATGGGTCGAGGAACGTAATTCTTGTTCAGGCCTCAACGCCGTCTCTAGCTCAGGTTCCACATAAAAGAGAGAGAGAGAGAAAGTGAGGAGGTAGTGAGGGACACTGCATTTGGGAAGGGCGAGAAACATCTCCGGTTTGAAGGTTCCCAGGCAGTGCCCGCTCGTCCTTCTGATATAGGTATTGAACATGATCGAAATTAAGTTTGTATGGCAATGGAAGGGCTGCCTTGCAGTGACATTATGATCTAATATTGGGAGGGCTACATTATGGCGAAATTTTGACGGCACCATGGGGGGGGGGCTGCATGTAAGGCAGGCAGTGCAACGTAGAATTTCTGCACTAACTCAGAGTTTTCTCTAGGACCGAGTTGGCCGGTCGCAGGTCCTTCAGGATGCAAGCTGACTTGCAGCCAGCAATCCGGCATTAATTACACGAACCTGGCTCTTGCTTTATTTGCTAAAAGTTTTACATATTTGTTTTTACAGATCTTTCTTTTTATGTGCATAATTTGGATGACCACCAGAGAGTCGTGTATAACATCTACGAACAAAGTACATGCCTATACGCACATAAACATACATACATATTTACTCGTATGTTTGTGATCATTTGAGTATTTGTGAATTTGAATATCTATTGTGATGGCGGGGATCGCATGTTATAAGGGGGTGGGGGGAGAGATGTTATGCGTACACGAAAATGTAACTTTCTCTATATCTGTTTCCGGCCTTGAAACTAAGAGAGAACACTCAAAATGCAAAATTTACTATGTATTGTTGCCAATATGTAGAGCAACCGTGTCAAACACGCGGCCCCCATAGCCACAAAGTGCGGCCCTTCAACTTTTAGAGCTAACTGATATTAAAATCAATATTAAAATTTTAGTAGAAATATTGTTTGTAAAGACAATTTTCCAACAGACCAGAAGACAAGAAGTCTCACGCAGACATAAACCAACATGCTGCAGGAAAAGTGATTCTGAGAATTGCAGAAGGGTTTGTCCAACTAACGGTTTGTACAGTTCGTGAAGGACAAACAATTGTATTTCAGAAGGTTAATGAACTAAAATCCGGACAGCCTCACCACCCCAAGTATTTCCAAGAATCCCTTTTGGAGGAGCAGTAAGAATGCAAGGAGGGTGGCAACTTACAGAGAAGTGCAAGGGATTTCTACCTTCAAAACTAGCTTGCAACCCCCAGCCATTATCTAATGGGCTGCTAGCAAACTTTCACTTTTATGACCACTGAGACAAGACACACCTTCCTACTAGTCCGATAGTCTCTTGTATATTGTCATTCAGTTCATTTTCACACAGCGACAGATGCTGATGTTACATTGTGATGAACGTATAAAGGTTATAATTAAACATTAAATTATCAACTACGAGTTTTCTTGTATATGTACAGTAATTTTTAAATGGCAATGTCGCTTTCAAAAAATTAATGTAGCAAAAAAAGAACTATTGAAAGTGAGCGCCGTGTATTTCAAGAAAAATGGGAAATCGCTTATTTCTGTTGTGAAATAGAAGGTAAAATTACATGTCTGATTTGTGGGCAAAATATAAATGTTCCACTTTAGGTAATTATATTGAAATTATTCCTAAATAATAAATATAATTAAATTTCCTTGTATCAAAATTTAATGTATATTTCTATTTTGAAGTGCGGCCCTGGACTATTATTTATAGGGCTGAGGTGGCCATCTGTACAAGTTGAGTTTGACATGCCTGCTCTATCTAGAGTGTCCTAGGCTGCTGATGATATATTACGTAAATGCTGTACTGTGGTTTATTTGAAGATGCTCGTAGTAACTCAGATTGCATAGCGTCTAGTTATTGCATCTGAGAGCGTTGCGGTAGACTTCCTTGATACGGCTCTCATCTTCTTTCCAAATCCAGGGTCTTTATTTATGCATGAAGGCAAATTTAATGTCTTAAATTCAGCGCGAATCATTCTTTGAAAGTTTAGCAATGGCGTCATGTACTGTGACACTGACAACGGACGCAACCATATCGCCGACAAAGGGCGGGAGCTTCTTTCAGGGGATTACCATTTTCCGCTATCTTCGAGCACCTGTCTACTGTTTGTTTATCCGTCACAACACAACAACTCTCAAAATCTCGTTCATTATCTGTGCATAAAGAGTTTATTGATTTCAGTGATACCTATAAACTAATAACTTATTCTTAAACTATTGAATTGCATTCTGTATGGATACATGTGGCACAATATTACAATCATTATTAATGCATCAGATTTTCAGCAATTCGTCAAAATTAAAGCCACTACTGCTCCTATACATCCATTCAACCAGATTAAAGACATTATGTTAATTGATGTTTACAGATGTAAGATTTGAGGTTTTAACGGCGGTGACTATGAAGAAAGCCGTCTTCTGCACGGCACCACATCCCAGAAGACGGCTTTCTTCGATGTTTACAGATGTTCATACAATTGTATTAAATGTAAGTAATATAATCATAAATTACAAAGATTTAAAAATATAAAATACCCTTAGACGCTGGGTTAAGATATTACGTATTGTTTAGACGTCTCATGTATTGTTACATGTTAATGTTTATCACTGCAATCATGATGTTATATTACGTGGCAATTTACGGACATTGTTTTGGTTATGATTTACTTCTTATTTATATTTATGAAGCAGTTGTGTTGTTTGGAACCGGTCGGTGTGACGTTGTACACTGTTATTTTCCAATCTGGTTTTTCTTTGTGGCTTCCCATATTTTTCGCGTTTTAATGTCCGGTTCTGTTAAAAGTCAGCTTGCAACTGGTCTAGTAGTATCTATAAGAATGATTTATTAGTGTATATCTGCCTGATAATGGCTTTCCATAAGCCGAAACATGTAGCAAGATACCACTGAAATCCATTAACTCGATATGCACAGTTAATGTGAACGAGATTTTGAGAATTGTGTTGGACGGATAAACAATAATTGCTATAAGTAAACACAACAGGATTCATTCCTTGAAGTTTGTCTACATGCTGTTTCCGTACTTTGTTCTTCCACTGGACATCAATAAATTAAGGTTTTGGAAGTGTCTTGACCGTTACGACAGGGGCCAAATAATAATTCTGTTGTAAGATTTGAGGCTTTCACGGCGGTGACTATGAAGAAAGCAGTCTTCTGGGATTTGGCACCGTGTATATGTGGTGTTAACCGACGTTTCGGAGGAACGTACGAACCTTTTACCGGTTCTCACGGTCTCTTCGCTTGCAGATTTCTTATATTTTTTCTTCTACCCTGAAGATGGAGGCGATACGTTCCTCCGAAACGTCGGTTAACACGACATATACATGGTGCCAAATCCCAGAAAACTGCTTTCTTCAATAATTCTGTTGACTGAAAGTCTTAGCCTTTGCAGAGCTGAGTAGTGTAAATAGACAGGAAGCAGGCAGGCGTCTATGCAAGACTCTAATATTCCTTCTTACGTTAATTAACAGTTGCAGATAATAAGGAAATCTCATGTTTTATCCAACGAAATTGGGAACTAGTTCGCCCTGATCCACATTTGCCTGAATTCAGAAACCGTGCCCTTGCATAAGGCCACTGTTAGTTTTAGTGATAATTTCATTTACTTTGTGCGTTCTGGCGCGTTTCCATTTCCAAGGTTACATATGTACAACAGCGAAGGCCACGATTGTTATCAACAACAAAGAGAAGTACCCGTTCTTGGCTCTGGAATGATTTCTTTCCTTCTTAATTTCACAATATATGGTACACGAGTAGACCTCAAATCAATAAATTAAAATTAATTAATATAATCTAAAAGTACAGGCAGCGCCATAGCTCAAGCGGTTAGTCGCTGGCTTCCCACCGCGGCGGCCCGGGTTCGATCCCGGGGTCTGATCAAGTGGGATTTATGGTGGACAAAGTGGTGCTGGGGCGGGATTTCTCCGAGTACTTTGGTTTCCCCTGCCAATCTTCATTCCGAGAAAATTCTCCATCATCATAATCACCCGGGGCAGGCTACAATAAGCCAATCAGTGGCCGCTGTGCCGAGTGGACACAGTTGGACTCCACCCCCCCATTAAGCGAATTAAAAGAAAATTGAAAAGCACTGGGGCGGTGATTCGAATCTCATCCAGAAACGTATCCGTAGTACCTGCATCGGATACTGTACACACTGGAAAGATTACAATAGATCAGTTGCATATCTTTCGACGCGACCTATTAGGTTCACGGGAGGAAACTGAATAAAACCAAACTGCGGCAGTATAGTTGGAAAGGTAAAGCTCTCTCTGTGCTTAACTAATTAAGCACTACGCCATGAAGGCACGTGGATATATATATATATATATATATATATATATATATATATANTACGCTATCACGGCTCCCATATAGACACATTTGAAACTGTGTAGAAGGAAGCGGTCTTGATTTGTCCACTCACTATCCCGAGACCTGCCTAGAGAGCTGAGGAAAACGTCGAAAACCTTTCACTGAATGGCCAGTATTTGAATTTCACGACATGGTTTCAGTTTCAGAGGAGTGTCGAATGAAAGTGGAAAATGGTCATGAACGGTGAGAACGCTTTGAATATGCTATAGAGGTAGAAGCTGACGAAAAGAGGAAATAAAGTAGAATGAGTGAAGATAGTCGGTAACACAAAGGAGAGTCAAACCGGGTACCTCTCAAGTACAAGTCCACCAATCTCTTTGGTGTCGATATTAAGACGCCGTACGTCTCAGAAATAGAGTGGAACTGCAACCCCACCATGCCACGGCGTTTGGTATATTCCTTTGGAATGTAAGAAACTTAGACGAAGTAAATTACAGACTGACGGCGCTTGAGAAGAGTATTCACAGCATAAAGAGAGATGGAGTAATAAGAGAATAGAGACAAAAGAATAATTAGGATTTTCATTGTTTGTACTCTTCACCAAATATTTATGGGAAGATGAAATCCAAAAGGGCGAAGAGAGCGAGTCCTCTAATGGACGTCATACTTGAGTTTGGTGCAGCATCTGAACCGAAGGGATTGCTGGTGACGCCTGTGTGGGCGTGATAATAATATTGTGACATGATTACATGGTTCGTTGCGAGAGAACGGCTGGGTAAGCACGTTTCCGCTACAACGGATACATACTCAACTATTAAAGATATTGTTGGAAATGTTTCCTGCAAGGCCCGCGCCAAGACAATGAGAGACAGCAGCCAGTATCTTGTTCTCACCTTCAACAGGAGGATGACATGGAGACATCATATCGAAAGGGCTGTAGCCAAGACCTCGCGCACTGCGTAAGGACTTGATCTTTATAAAAAAAATGAACATTTAAGTACAAATATTAAACTTAAGTTTTACAACGTTTTGATTAGGTCAATCATGATTTATGCCTCTGCCACCCGGAGTAAGCGGCGGGCGCTGATCTCTTGCAATTGCAGCGCCTGCAGAACAGAGAACTCCGCGCTACTGGAAATCTTGCACGTGGTCTTCAAAATTACTTACGTGTATGACTACATAAATAAATTATGCAGGACAGAGGCAGAAGAAATCCTAATCCACGTAAATCCAAACGTACGTGGTACTGGATAAGGAGAAGCCAGGCATAGGATATATAAGAAGCTTAAACTTTGCGGTGGTCAGGCCTACGACCGTTCAGGTAACTAACTGCAGTTTCAGAGTAGTTGCGAATTTAAGGCATAACCCGCTGCACAAGACTGCATTACATAAAACCTCTGCATACCTTGTATAAATGTCACTTAGTATAGTGCAGTGACAAAGGATGCACAGAGTCCACAGTAACATGAAGGCCATGACAGCGCGGATATACTCATGCTGAAACTAAGTTATCATAAACGTAACGCCTACATAGAAAGACCGGCCCCTCCCTTGTCGAAGAGGAGGCCCAATTTCGAAACACGTACATGTCTAGGAGAGAGAAAAAAGTCATGGTCACGATTCTCGAGAAGACTGAAGTCGGGAATGACTGTACTGGCGAAGGCCAACAGCAATTTAACCGGATGCCCAGTATAGTGGTAGCGACGAGTAGTAGTCAGACACCTCACTTCGTTGAAGAGGAGGCCCCACTTCCAAATAAGGACATGCCAAGGAGAAGAATTGGAGTGTGCTATAGTGGCAAATAGATTGCATGAATTAGTGAGAGCTTTATAATTGCTTGTAGTTACCAAATGTACGTGTTCAGTGAACCAAATGACTAATGAAAATCCCGTGATTAGACACCAGCACGTGATAGTATCAAGTAAAGTAAAAGTAAAGCTATCCCTGTAACAGGCCGTGAAGGCCCATAGGGTTGTGAGACGTTGAGGGTCCCACATAATCTAGACAACCGGCTCACAGATGGCGGTAAGGTTGTCAGCCTTGTGCGCCGGCCGCGCTTTACTCCCCAGGAAAATTATTCAGTTAATTCTATTAAATTAATACGGTTATAAAATGTGGACTGATTTGACTGGCTCTCTGGATGGAGTCTCCTGAGCACAGTGAAAGAATTTCGAGCTTTGGAAAACGTGAGCACTTCTTGACTAGCTAGGCGATTATTAGGATTATATTCTTTAGAGTTAGAGGCTCGTAATTCAGCAGCACAGAACATGCAAGGCATTGCTTGGGCCCTATCATTAACACGTAACAAGTTATAATAGGAGGTGATGTGGGGCACAAACACATAGGCAATAACATCATTGCTGTTCCACAACAACTTATAAACATTCCCTCGCTAATTAAGGACTTGTTTGGAGAATGTATGTTTGTCATTACATCAATAAATCAGTTACTTTGACAGATATATTGATGTTGACCATAGCAGTAAATTTCGTTAAACACTCTTCTCAGAGGTTAGATTTGTCTAAGTACCGATTTTGTACACTGAGAAGAGGAGGAAGAAATAAAATATATTCCAGAAAGTTTTACGTCCTATTGAATATTCGTATCCTGGTTTGTTTTCTAATGAAGTCGATGTGGCGAAAATATTATAAATACGCTCCAGTAACACGTTCTGCTTTGTTTCTGATAAGAAGATGCACTTGATTAATCACTGCGTTAGCGACACGTGGAGATCGAGCGATAGCCTCAATGAAACTCCAAGCCACCATCAGAAAGATCGATGACTGGACGAAGAAATGGAGAATTAAAATAAAAAAGCATGTTACATTCACCCTCCGCAACCAAACCTGTCCGACGGTGAAATTGGGCAATGTTGATCTATCCCAGAAAAATGAAGTGAAATACCCGGTCATTCATCTCAGTAGCAGACTGACATAGGCAAAGCACATCAAAACCGAAAGAAAGCAGCTCAAGCTAAAAGCGAGCTTCATAACTTGTACTCTTCTCCAAGTATAATTAGAATGATCAAGTCAAAGAGGATGAGGTGGGCAGGGCATGTAGCACGAATGGGGGAGACGAGGAATGCATGTAGAATATTGGTGGGAAAGCCAGGAGGAAAGAGACCACTCGGAAGAACAAGGCGTAGGTGGGTGGATAGTATTAAAATGGATCTTAGAGAGGTAGGATCGGATGGTATGGATTGGATTGGTCTGGCTCAGGATAGGGACCAGGTGGGGGCTCTTGTGGACACGGTAATGAACCTTCGGGTTCCATAAAATGCTGGGAAATTCTTGAGTAGCTACAGATTTGGCTTCTCCTCAAGAAGGGCTGAGCTCAATAAGTATATAAGTAAGTAGCGTACATTGAAGAGATGGGAAATGCTTAACAGATTTTAGCCTTAAAACCTTGGGATACCCATGCTTGGTTATAAGGACAATACTGAAATTGATTTTAAGAAATAAGATACGAAAATATGGATATATTTCATATGACAGTATAGGATTCGGTAACGGGCTCCTGTGAACATGGCAATGAACTTTCGCAGTTCACCGCTATTTTCTCAAAAAAGATTGTACTACACCGAGTTAATTCTGATATTGTAGTATTTAACGACAGGTAGGCTGAATTTCTTATTAACGCGAGCATATAGTGGTATAAGATACACTTAGGGAATTGTAATTGTGTCTAACACGCAGTAAAACTAGTTCGTTGACCTCACAGACTTGTTTATGCCACTGTTAGTTGATCTAGCGCTGACAAGTTTCTGTCTTCTTCATTTGATTTAACAGTGTTTAATCATGCCAAACATTGTACAAAGTGGAGGTTATATTTAGGAAGAGGTATTCTGCACTTTACTCTTGAACAATATTTTATAAACTCTGCAATCCCAAATAACTTCGTGGAGCAGAAGCCTTTTCAAGAAAATGATAGACTTTCACTTGATCAAGAAATATCCTGACTTCTATGGATATCGATAACTCATAACCATGTTCACAACAGCCCGACATACGTCCTTATCCTGAGTCAGATGAATCCAGTCCACGCGCCTGTGACTATTTTCTTTCAGGCTCGTCTTAATATTGTGACGAAAATGACCATTTGTTAGGCAACGGCTCGGTAAACGTCGCCTGAAAGCCGGAATAGCAACAGAAGAGGAAGCCTATTTGCTAGGCAACGGTTCACTAGTTTCCACTACAACGTACAACAGACCAAAACATGAACTGTTCGGTGTGGTTGCCAATATTCGGTAATTGTAAACGGCAGACCCGTCCTCTCCTCATGAACAAACTCGTAACTATGTAAGATTTGAGGCTTTCACGGCGGTGACTATGAAGAAAGCAGTCTTCTGGGATTTGGCACCGTGTATATGTGGTGTTTCTCACGGTGTTGTCGCTTGCAGATTTCTTATACTTTTTCTTCTACCCTGAAGATGGGGGCGATACGTTCCTCCGAAACGTCGGTTAACACCACATATACACGGTGCCAAATCCCAGAAGACTGCTTTCTTCAAACTCGTAACTGTCTTCACAGTAATAAAAACCTGATCATAAGCGCTGCATGGGTGCTTTATTCCAAGACAGACTAGCCCACTGAGCGTCGGTCGTAAGATAATTTTGACTTTGAATTCAATTCAGAGATTCATTCGTAAGAGAATTCAGAAGACAGTCCTGTAGTTGAGCTGTGAAGTGTTAACCAGATAAGTCTCGTTACCAAACAACGACTAGCAAGCAGACATTGCAGACCTTATTTTGTGTGATATAACCGTAGTTACAGTAATCTTGTCAGTCATAGTTACTCGTCGTTACGACTTGTGACTGTTCAGTAAATCGATTCGTCTACAGTCTCCAATACATCTGAGAATATTATCATTCCATCTACATATCTATGTGTCTCCTACACACCTATAGGTCTCCCAAGTAGATGCAAATGAAACAGTATCTTAAGCATTTCTCAGTCTAATCTCGTTACGTCTAAGCCTTAGAGGTCAGCGAGATTATTTCGAATATAACTGCAGCATAAAAGTACTGTGCCACAAGCAGGACCCTAAGAAGATTCATTCGAAATTTCCTTGTGACAATTCGACTCATCAGTACACTTAGCTGGACAATAGCAGTAATCCGATGAATACAGATAATTCTAAAAATAATCATGCATTGTGGAGATGTAGTGATCTAAGGCACATACATTCGTGGGTTCAAATTTCGCTCAGGCAGTGGAATATAAGGGCATTTCCCTATCGCCAGAGGCTTTAGACTGGGCCTATGCCCATTCCAAGGAGCCCTGCATTATATCTAACGGTCCGAATGTCTCTGTCAAGTTTTTAGCATCACTGCTTCGTATTTGAGAGGTTCCTGGTTCGAATGTACCTCTGACTACTATTCCTCAGCCCTTGGAGGGAAATGCTGTGGCAGTACCTTAGATTAGGCCTCCATCCACATTCTTTTGTCGTCTGTCACGCGCCACAATGCTAAAATGCGTTGTTTATAAGCTATGAAACGGGAAGAGTGTTGTCACATGACCCGCAAAGCAGTTATGAAGAAAAGTTTTTAGGTTCATTTTGAATCACAGCCCGTGAAAGACGAAGAACAAGATAAGACCTTTCAGCATTGTGGTCTTCTGGGTTATGACACCGTGTAGTCTAGTAGGTAGTCTGAGGAACGTGCTGCCTTTATATCTGTCATAGAAGTGAAGATGTTGGCAGCGGGTTTCTCCGAAATTTCTGTAACCACCTACTAAACTTCCTGGCTTCAGAGGCCAGAAGACACAAAAGAGGATTCTGGAGTCCTGCTTAGCCGACAGGAGGTCTGCAGAAGAACAAACAAAACAGTGGTGGGGAAATGACTGTTTTCTGAGTACTGCAGGTGTACTCAGTGTTTCGTGGAATATTTCCCCACGTCATACATGAGACAGACAGTTGCAGCGTCTTAAACACAGGAGTACTTCGTTTAAGAATAGCGAGGTGACTAAACTGAGACCATAGCCAAATCGCGTTTATTTTGGTCCAGCATATAAGTAATGTCGAGCAAAATGATTAGTTCATGGTGTGGATTCATGTCAGTACGAAAAGGCTTGAAGAAAACGTCCATAAACCACATGACCCTACAGCAGGGATTTGTTGTCAGAATTGTAAAGGAAAGAGACCACTGGGAAGACCAAGGCGTAGGTGGGTGGATAATATTATAAAGGATATTAGAGAGATAGGATGGGACGGTATGGATTGCATTGATCTGGCTCAGGATAGGGACCAGTGGAGGGCTCTTGTGAACACGGTAATGAACCTTCGGGTTCCATAAAATGCTGGGAAATTCTTGAGTAGCTGCAGAATTGGCGGCTCCTCCAGAAGGGCTCAGCTCCATGAGTAAGTAAATAAGCAAGTAAGTAATATCTGGTAAGGAGATTCAGCCTGTCACTGCGACCAGAACGTCCTGGTTTCCACATCGCGCATTATGAAGAAAACTGTGAAGTGTGATTCTCCCTTTTTCTTGTTTAACGCACAGAGCATAATTATCTTAATAAGGAAATGTATCTGATATAAGAGTAATTCCTGTGTCTAAGCACCAGTTCATTAAGACGTACAGCAAACGTGAAGGTAATCCTCTACGCAGTCCATCCATCCCTCCTTCCGGCCGTCCGTCCATTTATTTCGCCATATTCAAGCTATGACTGCCTCTTCCTTCATAATTACCGCCGTTGTTGATACAAATTAATTCTGAATTAATTTACCAACGGTGTCTCAGCTGCAGAGGTTATATAGTATCTAATAACATGGTGGAAATATGATGGGTATGACGTCATTTAAGAGAAGGAAGTCGTGGTCTTCAGTGACTGAGGAAACCCACGAAAGTTAGGACAACTAGATACTTCTGAATACCAATCCCTGATGCTACAGAAACACCAAACTGTTCCACGACTTTTCTTTCAGGTTTCGTCGCAACAATCAGCACAACTGGGAACTGATGCCATATTCAAGAGAGACACATATAGAACTAGTAAATGGTTTGCGCGACAGCCAAACACGTGTTCAGTGACTTAACGCGTTGTCTACTTCCCTTTCCTTCCTTGCAGTGAGAACTGCAATTTGCATAAGTTTAACTATGGAGACCACTGAGGACGGGGTAACTCAGCACAGTGACTAGGCTGTGGACTGCCATCGATTCCCGTTAGGCGGAGAGAATTTTCTAACTGGGCGTGAGGCTGATACGCGATACCATTCTTCCTGCGCTACAAACCTTGGGCGCATTAGCATCAGCCAACCCCATCTAGCGTTCACTGATACATGCACGACCCATATTCTCTTAACTGTGTTTCGTGATTTCTTTCCGAAGCGATTAGATCTCTGATTCTTGAAACTGCACTCAGAACTTGCTGACGAGCTCCTACCGGGCCATTTAAGAATGCTGACTAAATGCATACCTGATTTGCTGATGGCACTGGATCTTGACGTGTAATTCAGACGCTCGGATTCGTTATTACGCATTTGATAAGTTAGGACGAAGATAGATTCTTTGAAACTACTCAAACAATGGGAAGTGGAAACTGTGGACTAAATTTACCTGACTGAGAGTAGGATTCAGTGGCGGGATTTTGTGAAAACGGCAATGAATCTTCCGGTTCCATGAAATATGAAGACTTTCTTGACCATTTGAGGGACTATAAGCTCCCCGTGGAGATCACTGACTCACTTCATCTTGTAGAGTAGTTGGTTGAGGCAGTGTGCTACAAGCCGGAAGGTCGCGGGATTGAATCCCGATGAGGTGGATTTTTTTTCAATTTACCTAATCCTTCCAGCCGCACTATGGCCCTGGGTCGACTCAGCCTCTAACAGAAATGAGTATCAGGAATATTTCTGTGAGTAAAGGGCAACAGGCGCGTAAAGCTGACCTCACCGCCATCTGCGAGCCGATTGTCTACAAAATTTGGGAGTCCCAACATCTCACAAGCCTATGGGCCTGTACGGACTGTTACAGGGCTGCACAGTCCTTCAGTTCAGAACCTGTTTCCCACAGCGGTGGCACACAGTGCTGCAGCTAATGCAGCCCGAACAAGAGTTGAAACCATTCGCCGCTAAACAAAAATACAACTAAACTCCGTGATTTTAGTCCGCAAGCGAACTATACCGACCGAGCTACCGCCGCTTGCCGGCGAAATTAGTGCCAACTTTTGCGGATAGAGGCTGTCGCGTGGTCAGCGCAACGAATCCCCAAGGCCGTTAATTTCGGTTTTCTACATGGTTCCGAAAGATTTGATTCTTGAGTTACTGAACGATACCCTTCCTTTATAGAAGTTATGTCCCTGAAGTCAGCGTCGAGACTCTAAAATACTTTCTACATAGTTTCCATATACAGCAAACTGAAGGGGAAAATTTGTCTAAAACAAACCCAAAGAAATTGTTTAGATAATTTTGGTGTAGCAATACCGACAGATATAACAAATTAATGGTTAATAAATATGTTTTAGAGCATATAACCTATCATTCGCCCTCTGCTGTTACTACGGGAACAGCAGAGTTACCGTGCAGGAAATGGGAAATTTTATAAATAAACATTGGAATTCTGGAAATACTTCGTCCAATGTCTAAATTTGCACACAGACATACTTACAGTAACAATGACAGTAACATACACTCTATATCTTCATCTATTATACAGATATAAGAAACTTTACAAATTAAAAATTATAAAATGTAGTGGTGCATATGTGCGAATGAACTCCATTAATAGGTATTCACTATTGCCAAGATGTCGCAAATAAACTAAGCATTTTGCGCGGTTCCCAGGATTAAAGCGTAAAAAGTGTTTCGTTTCAAGTCTGTAGTCTCATTTATGGCATGTCTCAATTCGGATGTCTACATTCTACACAACTCCAACATTTTCTGGACATGACTGCCACGTTTCCTGTATTCTAGGCGTACTTTACGAAGCTCCTGTTTCGGCCTATTCAGGATAAGGTCGGATGAGGCAAACGAATCAGGGATGTGGAAGAGAGTAGCAGTTGCCTAATTACAGATACTCTCCGGGGCATTTGCTTGCCGAGATATAAAACTAAGATCTCTGAGAGGCCGCGCCATAACTCAAGCGGTTAGTCCCTGGCTTCCCACCGCGGCGGCCCGGGTTCGATCCCGGGTCTGATCAAGTGGGATTTGTGGTGGGCAAATCAGCGCTTGGGCAGGTTTTCTCCGAGTACTTCGATTTCCCCTGCCAATCTTCATTCCACCAATTGCTCCACAATCACCCTCACCTATCACCTGGGGCTGGTACAATTGGCCAGAAGTGGCCGCAGTACAAGGGACTCAGTCCCACCCCCACTAGCTCACAGATGGCGGTAAGGTTGTCAGCGTTACGCGCCAGCTGCCCTTTACCCTCAAGAAGATTTCTGGTACTCATTTGTTAGAGGCTAAATCGACCCCAGGGCCATAGTGAGGCTGGAAGCATTAGGTCAATTGAAAAATCCAATGTTCTCATCGGGAATCGAACCTGCGAACTTCCGGTTTGTAGCATAGTGCCTCAGCCAACTGCGCTACCTCATGCCTCCAAGTTATCTGCTACTATGTTAAAACATTCTAAAAACAGTGTGAATCTGTAGACACAGAAGGGAATAATGTATAATTTGTTAACAATATACATACATGACCTTGAAGATTACTTTTTTTTTTTAGAATATTACGCCGAGTCGTCTTGTAGGTGACTTCCAAATGTTTCTGGGGCAATATACTACTTCCATCTTTTGAGTCGAAGAAGAGGCGCTGCTTGATTCTTGATGGTTGCTTGGCTTTCCCTTCCTCCTAAACGTCGGCAAACATCTATCACACTAAGAGCTGTAAAATCCCAGAAGACGGAATTGTTCAACGTCACCGCCATGAGAGGCTCAGGTCTCAGAAACAGCCCTTATTCAGGAATGTGCTCCTCGCAATGATGGCAACGGAGAACTGCAATTTCAAATTATTGTGGTCCAGAAAAGTCGTTGAGTAGACACAGCTGCAAAATCGATAATTAAAAGCAGTTACATTGCGTCACAGACTAATCAATTAAGACCGAATCTGGACAAACAGGAAAATAAAATTTAAAAAAATCGCTGCGAGAGCATTGCACACAGTTGTTCTTATACGACTGGCCTTGACTATGTTAACCGGGAAAGGAAATAGACTGTTGCCCGGTAGATTGTTGTTGACCGCTGATTATAAATATTGTGTAAGCATTTGGGTTCCTTAGAATGCAAAACTTTATATTCTGAAGACATCACTTATTTAAGTCTACCTAGAGCGATAGTCTTCCATAAACATTGAAATGCGACCTATGATGGATGAATTCTTAATTGCCGAATATGACGAAAATCCGTTTAACCCTTCAGGAGCTACAGACGTGCACATATAGACAGATAGACGCTCCAACTCCCCCTCCCTTCTCTCTACCGCTTTAAGGGAACTGAAAACACGTCACAATCTCGATGTCAATTTCTTTCATCATCACAATACTCACACATCATCACAATACTCACAAACATGAGAACACAGGCAACGGCTACCTGCCTGACGTTGATCTTTAGAGCAATGCAGTCGTGTGCAAAAAACCGAAGACATTGCTACTGAAAACCGGACTATGACGCGATGCAGTTAACAATCAGTGACGTGAGGACGAAGTGGAACATTCACCCGCACGACTTCTTGCATTCTGATAACCTATAGACCGTCTGCACTTTTATACACAAATAACTTGGAGTATCTTGTACAAAAAGCTTCAATTCAACAGTTAGTGACCTCTGTCTCCTTATCCTCACCCCAGATAGAATGAGCACAAAGCTGAAACATTTGGGTTCAAGGACATGAAAACATCGACTTTAAACTTTGATACGATGATTTGAGAGGTTTATTTCTAATCATAAATACGTCTGTAACAATATGTCTCGGCCTACCCAATTATTCAGCTCAATATCACGGTATATTTAACTGATAAATTGTTGCCAACTTTTAAACACAATCGTTGGATCTACAGCGCAACGTTAAAAACAAACACTGACGATCTCGAAGCTGAAAAAGAATCTGGTCAAATCATTCAACGTATCATCAGATATAAGCAAAACATATCCGACAAGGGCCCGTAATTATATGAGAAGGTAGTAACAGGAAATATTCTTTTGTTCTCATGGTATAGCTGGAGTCATATTTTGTGAAATCTGATAACAAATATACATATTCATAGCAAACTCAGCTGGCTATTACAGCCTTACTTTCTAATTTAAATAATTATATTCATTTCTCGTAGTATTTAGATATTTCGAAAATCAGCAAAATTATCACGCAGAAAATCAAGATAGTAATATGGACTACTTTAAGAACGGCATTCGAAAGTAAACCTATAGGTCTAGAACAAAACACATATTTTTTAAGAATGCCGTCTTCTGGGATGTGGCGCTGGGTAGGTATTGTGTAAACCGACGTTTCGGAGTTGTCTACACGGCGCCACATCTAGAAGACGGCATTCTTCATAGTAACCGCCGTGAAAACCTCAAATCTTACACGTATATTTTTGTAAGTAAAGTAAATGTATTTATTCAAGGAACATACACAAATTATACAATGAACTTTCCTCGTTTTCAATCAACAGATTTAAAATGACACTATAAATCAAACTTGGAATATGTGAAAAAAAAAATATAAAGCACATGAACGCTTTGTAGAAAAGAACATACTTATTATTAACTTTCGCGAATGAATATTGTTTTTAATGTATAAGAACCTCACATACGTACTAAACACGGTGCCAGCTTAATCTTACCTACAAAGTAGCCAAAGCTCTCCTCAAAAGTGGCCGCCACAGAACAGACAAACAGCATCCTTTGAATCAGGTTTACTTTGGCCATTTAGCAGATCCAGATCACTGCCATCGTAGGCAGGAATGCAGCAGGCGTTAGGTGCGTCTTCTTCGCATTCAGCCGTAGATATCTGACGTCGCTTCTTGGCATTTCTAGGCCCACGCCTCGCCAACCATCTCTTGCTGAACGAGCTCCTTTCTTCTTTCTAGGTTCAGGTATATGTGATTCTAAACTGGTACAGGGATAAAGTTATGATAGTGGAACCAGTCAATTTCTGCTCACGGTTAGACGACTGTTTGTGAAGGTAAAAAAGGTAAAACGGTAAAAATATCCCTGTAACAGGCTGTGGAGGGCCACAGGGCTGTGAAAGGTCGAGGCTCACACATTTTCTAGATAATCTGCTCACAGATGGCGGTGAGGTTGTCAGCCTTACGCGCCGACCGTTCTTTACCCCCAGGGAGATTCATGGTACTCATTTCTGTTAGAGGCTGAGTTGACCACAGGGTCATAGTGCGGCTGGAAGGATTAGGTAAATTGAAAAATCCAATGACCTCATCGGGAAGCTAAGCAGCGACCTTACGGCTTGTAGCATAGTGCCTCAACAAGCTACGCTACCGTGTGTCCATCGGTTTGTGAAGGGCACAGGAAAAGTGTCGACGGAGTTGTAAGACCTTGAATTTGGACAATTACATTGTTGGTTGCGTGCGTACTATCTGGGACAGGCAGATAGTGTTGTGACTTCACTGCTCATGACGTTTACACCGCAGGTCTCTGGGCTCTCCTGCCCTCAGGCTCAGCTTCCGGGAGATGGTATTGCTGCGACTTCCTGTTTACTTTCCAATTCTATGGCCTGTGCTTTGGCTTACAATCAAACCCGACTCATCGACGCTGAAAATAGGATCTGATGTCCAAGTGTCCTTTTAAAATTCATTGTCAAGAAATCTGTAAAACGCATTTTCTTGGTAAACCTCAAAGTACTGGCCTAAGATGTTGCATAGTGGCCGCGCCATAGCTCAAGCGGTTAGTCCCTGGCTTTCCACCGCGGCGGCCCGGGCTCGATTCCAGGTCTGATCAAGTGGGATTTGTGGTTGACAAAGTGGCGCTGGGGCAGGTTTTGTTCGAGTACTTCGGTGTCCTCTGCCAATCTTAATTCAATCAACTGCACCACAATCACCCTCACCTATCATCTGGGGCTGGTACAATAGGCCAGAAGTGGCCGCAGTACAAGGGACTTAGTCCCACCCAACTAGCAATGAAAAAAGTTGCATAAAGTTTTCTTTTTGGGTTCCTTGGGCCGGTTGGTAGAATGAGAATTGGCAGCGGAAACCGAAGTACTCGGAGAAAACCTACCCCAGTGCCACTTTGTCCACCATAAATCCCACTGGGTTCGAATCCGGGCCGCCGCGGTGGGAAGCCGGCGACTAACCGTCTGAGCTATGGCATGGCCATATTTCAGACAACTCTGAATTGACAACATATTTTTGTAAAGAGCAAAATATGACCATCGCTGATCCAAAAGAGTGCTTGGTATTGTTCTCTGTAGCTGACATGCCAGACTCTTCAAACCAGGCCCCACTAAGCCGCGGAACGTATTCTCGGTTGTTTATGTACAATGTCAGAAATTAATTCCCTAGGACAGTTTCTGGTCCCAGTTTGCTTGCTGGGGTCTCTCGAATTATCGTTCTTTCGGCTCAATACAGACTAAGTTCCTACGGGCAGACTGAACTGATCTGAAGCTTTTAAAACCACGTTCTACTTTCTCGGACAGCTGTTACAGCATTAGTAGTGTCTTCTTTAGCCCGCTGTTCATTTTAGTCTTATTTTCGGCATTCTCGAACAACATAAACGGAAGCCTAGCTTTTAAGAAATGGGTAGTAAAACAGTGAAATTGTTGATGTTCCGTCCTGTTATCATGGCAATGTTGAACGTAGGACACGTTGAGCTACCCATGCGTCAAGGGAACATGGCGTAAAGTGGCATTTATAAATCCGTTTCATACACACTAGAGTCCCGTAAAGAAAACAATTTGATTCTGAGTTTATTTAATGAGTTAAAACATCAACTCAACATAATGCAAAGCTGGTTAATTTCATTTTTCAGAAAAACCAATAAAAACAGAAGATGCCTATCGGAGCAACCGTCTTGAGTTTGACTAAAAACTTCATCTTGCAACGGTGACTATGATTCCCCTTATTTTCCATGAGTTTAGAATACCAAAGAGTGGCCTTTCTGCCTTCCCTCTCCTCCGTAGTTCTGTAGTAATTTTTATTTGCAACATATTTCAGTTTTCTGTATATATAACAAAGGAAGATTATCCGAAAATTGGATTATCAAGAGTCAAGAATTATCTTGGCGACTGAGTAAAATTATCGAAAAGTCTAAATAGTTGTACCTTAGCTAGAATAAAAATAATACAAGAATAGTCCGGTTTATGCTGGAACGGAAGACCAGGCCTATTTGAAACTGGACGGTCGAAACAGATAGAATACTGACAGCGTCTTTAAATAATCAAGCAAAAAATAAACAGAACAAGGATACCGCGGAACATACTGGTAGGACGGCCTGGTACCTGAAGTACATCATTTGAAGGTTAACATAATGTGATATTTCAGGAACCCCGAAAGAACAGAAGCCAAATCGAAGAGAACTGTCAGTGAAGGACCCACCAAGAATGCGGCACTGCGAAGTGAACTGCATTCGAAAGCAGTTCCTCTCAAATAGTTTCTAGTTTAGTACAGCGATCTAATCAGCACGCAATCTCGTAAATAATTTACAAGCCCAAAACTGAGAACTGAACCTCAGTCAAGTTTAGTATCAATCTCTGCAGTCAATACACAATTTCATGTGCTCCAATAATTCAGCAGCCATCATCAGTGAGTCGGGACCTACACAAGCACAGATTCCACGTGGAAACCAACCTGTTTTGCGTGAAGAAGTAACAGTCCTTCTTGAGAAATTCACAGTCTCTCGGACAGGCAAGAAATTCCTAGCCTTTAAAGGAATGATTCATTACCGTGTTCACAGAATCCCCCCTCCTCCGTCATGGGTGCATATCCTGAGCCTGAATAATCCAATCCACATCCTTCCAGTCTATTGCAATAATGTCCATTTTAATAATATCCTGGAATATTATACTGCGGCCTCCTCTTGCACTGTGTATTCTAAGTTAGCATTTGCACTTCTCATCGTCCCTTTGTGCAACTTCGTCGGTGTATTAAAATGTAACATTCAAAAGTTTTCGTCTCTAAATGTTGCGGCCCAACTGTCCATCATCAGGTGTGCAAGTTATGGAGGAAAGTGCTACGCTTTGCAGCGCAGCAGTTTTCTTTTAGAGTTTAAAAAGTTGTACATGCTTTCATTTTGACTACTGTGACAAGGTGCAACGGGGCGGCAGTTTCTTCTACAACCTGTAAATCTGATGATGTGTTCGAATATTAGGAAAAGAATAATGCTTTTGCTCAGGGGCTGTGAGAATTGCGAGTGGTAATATTCTGGAATTTACTATTGGATCTTCGAAGTGGTACCTTCCAGTCAGGTTTTTCGATTAATTTTTGTGTGTATTTCTTGGCTTCACTCATGCGTGCTACATGAATCTCGCATCTCTTGCTCCTTGATTTAATCTCTTTAACATACTTTATTGAAAATCATCATTATCCAACTTTCTCCAACCTCCTCTTATTTCTTTCTTGTTAGGTTCAAACTTTCCCTCCAACACCTCAATATATGGCCCTCCTTAATATGAGAAACCAAGTTTGACACACAAAACAAAATTGTAGCTCTCCGTATTTCAGTTTTCATGATTTTAGGAAAAAGTCAGGAAGACGGAAGGTTCTCAGATGAACTTTAGCAAGCAATTTATGAATTTAATCTCCTCTTAATTGGGTGCACGCGGCCTCCACGGCATGTTACAAGGATAGCTTTACATTGTTTCAAATCATCCTGAATAGGAAACGCATCGCATAAGTTCTTTCGTAAAGATAAAGTCTATCTACGTAATATCTTTTCAGACTGTCACAACAAAACATTTCAAGAGCCTACTTCGAGTTACGCAAATGTGTATTCCAACACGCAATTTCGCACGACAGAACTACTAGTGTAATTTATGACAAGAAATGGTGACGTATGAAGGTTGGTTCACCTCCACGTACATGGTATTCCTACTAAGCATCATCGAAATCTGTCAAACGACTGGAAAGCCAGACAAGCAGGTGTTCGAACACGTATATGCCTTAATTTATTAAGTAAAGAAAATGGCAGAAACAAGATCAGTTTTGTTTAAATTCAATGATTTAACAATGCAATAAAAATAATTAGTAGTGTGTGAACAGGCCGTGCCATAGCACAGACGGTCAGTCGCCGGCTTCGAGCCCAAGTCAGGTCATGTGGGATTTGTGATGGACAAAGTGACGCTGGGGCAGATTTTCTTCGACTACTTGGGTTTTCCCTGCCAATTCTCATTCCACCGACTGCTCCGCACTCATCACCTATCATCCGGGGCTAGTAATAGGCCAGCCAGTGGCCGGCGTACCAAGTGGACTCAAGTCTCTCCGCACTCCAAGAAACTTGGAAAAAAAAAAACCCTAAAAAGTTCGTCAACAAATGTATTCTATTTAAAACAAGCATTACGTACGAAGCGTATTACTTTCTAGGATAATCCGTTGGAAGTTAACCATTGTTTCGGAGGAACATATAGCCTCCATCTTCACTGTCGAAGAATAAGCAGAGGGAAGAAACCAACGTGAAAGCAACTGGCAAGCAGAGCATTACGTATGCCCACATCTGATATAAAACTGGAACGTGGAAATATCTGGAGCCTTCTTCCGTTCGATTTCATTCGAAATGTCTTTTGATATCCTGAGCCACCCACTGGGAAATTCCTCAGCGGCCTTAGGGAGTTGTTCAACTGCTACCGTACCTTGGCTGTTTGTGTGGTTTGTGTGACCCAGATTGTCAGGCCCTCAGCGGACAGCGTTGCCACATGTCCTCAACCGTTCAGGACTGCATTCCTGAACATATGAACTGTACATGAAAAGCCCAGCTGTGCACTGCGTCAATGACAGTACACTACAGAGGCTGAAGAGTATAGGGCTTCAAATCAATTCCATTTCTACAGGACGGGTGGAAAATTATTTTTTTTTATTTAGGGATCAGATGGGACTATTTCAAAGTGACATAATTTTTTCGGGGGTGGGGGGGCATAACAGAATCTCATGTCTTCCCCAGTCTCTCTAGATTAATTCCGGGGATCTTTTCACCCCATTCGACGACAAATCTCATACATTTACGCGACCGCCTCGTCACTGCCGGTGAAAGAAAAGTGCAATCCGGCACATTACTGCAGGCCTCTATCAGGTTATACGGCGGCAGCAGAAGCCTATATACACTTCAGTAAGCTGTTTATAAAATGCTCCTCTAACAGTAATAAAAAATTACGACTTGTTTGCTGACTGCAGGTACATTTAGCTAAAGCACCTTTCTGACTTACTTGACTATGCACGGATACAACTAGATTGTAAATAATTCTTGAGAACTGAGTGACACCCCGCCCCCCTTTCGGCGAATCGCGACTCACAGTCTGTTGAACCAATATAAGCTAAGAATGATTCAACCGAAATCTCCGCGGACCCGACAGCTAAGTTCGTTAAGTTCAAGCATTTCGGAAACGGTTATACACAATTGTTATTAATGAATGAATATAATTTACATATGCATCGAAGTATGTGTAAGGTAAAATCAACGTTATCCCTGTGCTTAACTAGTTAAGCACTACGCCATGAAGGCGTATGGGGGAGTGGATGCATAGATCCACATTTTCTTGACCTGAGCACTAGTTGGATGTGAGTGTTCAGCGTCACGCCCCGGCCGCTTTAAACTCGGGAAAGAGCCCCCGGCACCCATTGCTGGACCTCAGAGTCGGTCTGGACGACGTGGAGAAGAGAAAATTCTTGATCCTACCAGAACTCGAACTCAGACCCCTTGGTCGTCCAGCCAATAGCCAGTCGCTATACCGGTAAAAATAAAAATGTAAAGCTATCCCTGTACCCCTAGGGATGTGAGACGTTGAGGGTCCCACATTTTCTAGACAATCGGCTCAAAGATGGCGCTACACCGATTCCTCCGAAATATGTTTAAGATATTCCTATTAATTAATTACCGAACGGCGCTGTAAATAGACATCACCCCTGCTTCGTATTCGGTAGGTCCTTGGTTCATATATCTACATGAAAACTAGCTATTCTTACTGAGATTCTTCGTGGTTTTCCTCAGCTAATCCAGACAAAAACTGTGGAAATACCTCATTTTAGACCACAGCCGCTTACTTCAACACCTTTCACGTTCATTACTCGCTGATCATCCTTTCAGTCGATGCTATATAACGGAGCTTTTGAAATCGATGTTATGTAAAACGAGAAACAATTAATGATTCGGATATGACGTTCTGAACTGTGACTGGTGTTCTCAAGGTGTATACAGGGTGTCCCAGGAGGAATGGACCAAACTTCGGGAGGGTGTTCCTTATGTTAAAGTATGCCGATATAACCCAAAACACCTATGTCAAAAGTTGAACGGTTACGGAGATAATGGCCAGAGAAGTGTGAAACTTTGACCGGTGTTACACACTTGTTGATTACAAAATACATATTAAAACTGGCAGGAATATGTGGATTCTGTAATGTTAATAATGTACGTAACATCAAACTAACTTGTGAGTGACGTGAAGCCATAAAATTGAAGTAGGAAATACTTGCTCGCCATGTCATAATTGTCCTTAGGATTTCCAAGCACTACTATACACGCACCTAACTCGGAACAGCCACCTCACCTCCAAATGTAGGAGCGCTGTGTTCACCATCCGTTTCTTATCACACGATTACGAAGAGCCCAAGCCTGGATTACAGTGGTATAATCTTTGTGTGGCGTCGTCCAGCACATTGCAAAGGGAGAAAATGGCAGAGGTATTTTCCCAGTTACGCGTATTTACCTGTGAAGAACTTCTTGTGTGCTGGTGCAGTTTGATGTAACAGTCTTGTTCCACGTTAAAATGCTGGCCACTTTCCTGACCAGTGGCACCATCACTGCAAGCATTATCACATTTCCCCCAAATGATTTGGTTTATGATGAAGTTGGTAATACAGTGCTTCATTTCTTCGCTGGTTCTGTAGCTTTACAGCGATTCATATAAGGACACGGATTCTCGGTTACTTCAGTTTAACCTGTCAATTCTCATTCCACCAGCCGCCCCATGTTCAAAATTCATCCTTCCAATGACGCTATATAATCTCGGATTGGGTCCGGTTGGGTGCACTACTGCTGTCCTCGACAGCACAGTCATTCTTGGTTCCGGGACCCAAGGCACTCATTCACATGAGGGTAGTCAGTCTCCCCCCCCCCAAACGTCAGAAACTTACAAGTTCACTGTAAGCTATTGGTTAGTGGTAATAATGCCGTGAACCCATTATTGTGGTGTTAGTTAATGACAAGCGTGACAGTTACAGCAGCATGCACTGGGTGAAGAAGGAGTGAGCCGAGCTCTACACTTTAAATCTCCGGAGTTCAAGTAGTTATTCTGTAAATTCATAAAGTTATATACGTTAATAAGTAGTTACTAGTGGCAAATCACATATTCTTTTTGTTCTGAATGACTTTAAATATATCCGAACTATACCTCAGAAAAATGTAATATCACCTGAGGTATAAGACAGAGTGTGTACGATTTTCTGCAGATCCTTATGCATAGGAAGAATCCCGTTAAACAGCCAAGCTGATAACTAAATATTCTAAAGTGGAGTTCTTTTCTGTTTCTCAGTGGACAAGGAGAGGAGAAGGGTCTGGGGAGCAGGAGCAAGGTTAGAGCAGGTATAGGATATTGTGTCGGGGGAGAAAGGCAAGGTTAATGGGAGGGCATTAACCCTTAAGCTTGGGGGTTGCTATGCGAGTCGGTCATGGACTGCGTGGCCTTGTGGATCTGGCGTCATGTCCCGGGGGGATTTTTAGGGAACAGATGACAGGCTTCCATGACTTACTGAGACAAAACCCCACCTCTCTGTTCATATTGTCGGGATGGAGTTCAATCTCAATGGCTTCCCTAATGATGCGATCCATATATCGGGTCTTGGTGGCGAGGATGGAGGCATTCTGAAGCTGAATGCGATGTCCCAAATCAATGCTGTGTTCAGCTTCGGATGTGCCGCTGATGCTCCTTCAACCTCGTGTCCACGGAGCGGCCCGTCTGCCCAATAGAGACCTTTCCACACTCGCATGGGATATGTATACACCCCTCTCCACGGATTTCCCATGTAGACCTGTCCCTTCCTTTTCTGCTCTCATATAGCTGAGTTTATTTCAGACATTTGTCTGCTTGCACCTGCTCTCACTGTTTCTTCGCTTGAGGATTTTCTTATTTTTCCTTCTACCCTGAAGATGGAGGCCATACGTTCCTCCGAAACGTCGGTTAACACCACATCTACACGGTGCCACATCCCAGAGGACTGCTTACTTCATAGTCACCGGCGTGAAAACCTCAATCTTACATATTTATGGTCATGTTTACATTTATATATAGTTACAGATCAGTACGATCAGTAATTCTGGCCCAAGCAAGAAGCCAAACGGATGTAATTACGCATATTTTTTATGCTCAGACGAGGAGCACGGATTTCGTTTACCGTTGATTTAAACGTGGTTCCGTACATCCCACAACAAACTCAGCCAAACTATTGTGCACAACGTCTTAACCTTTGCTCGATAAATGAGTGGGCTGTCAGCTCATTAAATTTATAACTCTTATGGCACATTACTTGACCTCAAAAAACTAAAGTAACTGGTATTTCTCAATAGAGCGTGAGGGGTCTTTGACGTACGTCTATTGGTGTTTTGCGTCGGTATAAGCTGACTCGACAAGATAAAGCATCAACCGCCAACCGCATATAAAAGTTAATATACATTACACACAACAGTCTATGCGTGAGATCTGTCATTGCGTGTAGTTGCAAGTGGTCATGAGGTGGGTAGTATCTTCATATCGTAGCGTGTGGAGCCGGCGCAAAAAAAATCATTTCAGTATCTGGTATGTACTTGTATTGTTCTCTCTGCACGTCATTTGAAGCGGCATATTAATTATAACCTCGTGCAAAGTGTTATTTTTTTCCTTGGCACTACAGCCCCAGTGGGCCTAGGCCTACCTCCATGAACTTCTCCGTTCACTTCGGTTTTTCTTGATCTTACACATACGGTAGGACTCCTTGGGCGAGTGATCAGCTCGTCGCAAGGCCTCTGCCTGTACACAAACACAGAAAAACGCACACACACAAACTAAACAGCCATGCCCTGTGTGGGATTCGAACCCACGATCTCGGCTTCCGAGCGAGCGAAGACAGTGCATGCCTTAGACCGCTCGGCTACCGTGACCGGCCGTGCAAAGTGTTATGCATGACTGTAATTCGTTGCTATCGCAGTTGGTGGTCAAGAGACTCCGAAATTCTTGCAATGCATTTATTATAAAGCAAGAAACTGGCCCCTTTAACACGTCAGCTTTGCAGTTTGTGACGGCAGAAGGAACGGATTCTTAGTTCATATGGAGACGTCTTCGATATACCGAATAACATGATTTTTTTTTTCAATTTACCTAATCCTTCCAGCCGCACTATGGCCTTCGGGTCGACTCAGCCTCTGACAAAAGTCAGTACTGGGAATCTTTCCTTGGGCCCCCCCCCCCGGCGCGTAAGGCTAACAACCTCACCGCCATCTGTGAGCCGAGTGTCTAGAAAATTTTGGAGCCTCAGCGTCTCACAACCCTATAGGCCTCCATGGCCTGTTACAGACATAGCTTTACCTTTTATAATACAGACTAGGTTTAATAGTGAAGAATGAATTTGAATGGACGACACTAAATAAAAAGTAAAGCAAGTAAAGGCAGTGGGACTTCTTCCTTTTAAATCGCCTGTATTTTTTTCCGTAAGGTAATGCTTTAAGATACTAGAATACCAATACGGTAATTTTGTCTTTGCGATGATGCCAAGGGTAACTGCCTCTTCCATGGCGTCTTGAACATCAGCATGGAGGTCAGCGACAGCAGCACCGAAGGAGGTGGCACGCATACGAGACCGGTCATAAGTCGAGAGGATGCTTTACCCTATATGAAGCGTAATTCGCTGATGCAAATTTACGGCAGGACTGAATACAAGCAGTATAGGGCAAATTAATGTCGATAATCGAAGTAGGGTGGTAATTATCAGGCTTTACGATTCTAGGGTCAACAAAAGTAATACCTAAGTAACTTCAGTTGGAAAAGATTACTTCAAGTTGATTACAGCTGCTGACACTATCAGTACACTGATTAATGTTAAGAGGACAAGCGGAGGAGTAGATTGCATCGCCTTTAAATTTACAGTAACAGGTAAAGCAAAAGCTATTCCTGTAACAGGCCGTGGAGGCCCATAGGGTTGTGAAAAGTCGAACTCTCACACTTTCTGGATAATCGCCTCAGAGATGGCGATAAGGTTGCCAGCATTATGCGCTGGCTGCCCTTTACCCCGCCCCGTCCCACCAGGAAGATTCCTGGCGCTCATTTCCGTTACAGGCTAAGTCGACCCCCAGGGCCATAGTGCGGCTGGAAGGATCAGGCAAATTAAAAAATCTATTGACCTTATCGGGAAACGAACCAGCGACTTTCAAACTTGTAGCATAGTGCCTCCAACTACGCTACCGCACGCCCCTCAGTCTAAATTAATGATGGAAATTTGGCAGAGACAGACCAAATATCCAGTTGAGTCCAGGAGTGTTAAATTCCCCAAGCAAAAAAGCACTAAAATATTGTCTAGCCAATTTTTTTTATAGAAAGCGAAAGTAATTAGCAGTAATTTCAGGGGGAAAACAATTATTTCCAGTGAGTAGATTTAGATCATCAGATGTAGGGATTTCAACCATATAACTTTGTCGCGATATTCTAATCTTACCCGCGTTTACAGGAGCGAACTGTGTAGGATAAGGCACCAAGTACTCCACCGCTACGTATCGACTTTGTAGACATCATGTCAACACGGAAAACTGTGTATCAGGAAATAAATTTTGATCATACTGCAGGTCGCTTAGCCATGTCTCAGGTAAACAAATATTATTATATTCCGCAGAGTGGACATTTTCATAAATTTCAGGCTGCTTGATCCTAAGATTTCTGATGTTTTGATAATCAATGTAAAAAAAATAATAGTAATAATATAACGAGTCTATATAGAATTAAGCAGCGCTCACACACCCTCCTGTAGGGATCTGCCGTAGCTGCCACCCCGCCGAGCTCAGTCGGCATAGCGACGGGCCAGGGGCTGGACATATGCGGTTCGATTCCCGGCAGGCACCTAGACCCGCTCTGAGTCCCACGCAGCCTCCTATCAAATGGGTACCGGGGCTCTTTCCCCGGGGATAAAGCGACCGAAGCGTGAAGCTGACCGCTTACTTTCATCTAGTGACAAGGTTAAGAATAGTGGAGCAATATTTCCACTGTCCCAAATGCCTTCATGGCATAGTGTTTAATTAATTACGCATAGGGACAACTCTACCCTCTTCCACCTTTAACCTCCAACAAAGCTGGAATTCATAATAGCAGTTTTTAAGTTTGGAACATTTCGTAGAAATGCGAATCATCCAAATCATTTAAAATGCATCTGAAACGCTTAACACATTAATATTATACTAATTTTAAACATCGTATGGCGTCAATAAGTGCGTCAACAATTTACTTCAAAATATATATGTACTAGTAGTGAGCTGGCAACGCTGCATGCCCCTGCCATTTTCTGCGCCATGGTTCTATGTATACCATGTATACAACGCTACATTCCCAAGTAGCCACCAGGCAGCTCTGTTGTAGCTGTTAACAGGAATCGATCTCAGATAAAAGGCTAGCGCACAGCGTAGCTTCATTAGAGTTGTTTAGGAGGAGGGTGAATTGCTGCTGTGCGAGTACCAGACGTTTTTGTTCTGTATATATTCTAAGATAATGATCTTGAGCAAGTGGCAAATGCTCGGTTGCTGTGAATATCGAGTCCTTGAAGTACTAAAACAACAACTCCGCTAATTCAGTGTTGTGTTTTAGAAACAAACTGTGCTACTAAAATTCGTTTGGTGCTTTTTTTTTGAGAAGCAGTTTTATTTTAACACTTCTGTTTGGTGTAAACTAGCAAAGTGAACAAACACAAGAAGCCGTATAGCGATGGTGTAGTGATTCTGTGTAATCAGGTCACTCTCTCTCATTGGAAACGGCTCCCCACGAACGGAACTACTTCCTGTCAATCTCGTCAGTAACGCTGGCCCCAGTACCGAAAATCAAATCCCGCGTTGGAATGAGGGTTGATCTTCAACTATCAATACGGCATACATCTTCAGACCATTTTTCTGAACTGGTAGAAGATATTTAGTACACGGCAACATACGGTATGGTACCCTGATTTGTCCATATCCTCGTCCCTTTATCGTGTGTTTGCCACCCTACCTAGTCCCACACAATTGAAAATTCTTGGTTGGAATGCCAGTGTTTTGGTATCTGAAGGCCGTTTCTTCCTTAACTTGGAGTTCTATTGTTTCTTTTCGTAAATTTATTTTATTTGGTGGCTTCTTGGCATTTGTATCATCATTATTACAACTTTCGTGCCTGGGCCTAACTGGTCATTTGTACCTGAAGTTGACAACCTGCGTTAATAACAGGAGATACCGGTCTCCAGTAACCTGGTTTTACCTTCGTTGGCTCCACGGATCTCATCACTCATACGAGGAGCAACAGGCCAACACTAAAATGGCACCAACAATTGGAGGAATTTGTGAGGACCACTCCAAGGACTCTGATGACGTGATAAAGGAGCAGCCCAAATTTTCCAGTAAGCAAGGTAAGATAGTGTTGTCTCATCGTACGTTAATGGGTCACGCACAAAAACTCCCAAAACACACATGCCACAGTTCTCCTGTTAATGATATGTGGTGTACATTGTCTGATGTCTGGGGTACAATGATATGTATTATCTTTCGGGAGTTTGTTCAGCCCCCATCTTTGGGTGTGCTTTTTTATATGCGTCTGTATTACATTTTTTAGCAGCTACGGTTGGAATCGAATCCGAGGCGTTTTGAATACTAGTCTGCTACGCTAAGCACTAGACCACCTCACTACGATTACTGATGGCGTGGAATTACAAAGAACGTAGGTCATTCATAAGTTACTCAGGCTTGCACAGATTCCTGGTTGTAAGATTTGAGGCTTTCACGGCGGTGACTATGAAGAAAGCAGTCTTCTGGGATTTGGCACCGTGTATATGTGGTGTTAACCGACGTTTCGGAGGAACGTCGGTTAACACCACATATACACGGTGCCAAATCCCAGAAGACTGCTTTCTTCAGATTCCTGGTTCTTTGAATTTTCTTATTATATTGCTACTGTCGTTTCATTCTCTCTTCCCTTAATCCCTCTCTGCAACTGTGTCTAACTACTTCTTTCTCTTTTATTGCTATCTCATTCATGTTCCTATTTCTTCCACCTCTATCATGTAGAAATAGTTCCCTCACACCGTTGTTCCGTTATGTCCCACTGTCCACTCACCTCCACTCCTTTCCCATCCCTTCTCTTTGTCCATTCATTTGCCCGCCTCCTGCTCGTATCCTCGAAACGGTAGAAGATAGTTTGAAGAGCACTAACTTCTGGGATGTAACGCCGTATAGTCAGATAGAAATCCACCATCGTTTCGTCCTCGATCTTCAGGACCTAAGAGTAAAGCCAAGCACGAAACCAGCAATAAGCAGGCAGCAAGTAGAGCTGTGCTTGTAGTCTGCGAATTCTGCAGAAACGTCGGTGGACTTATGAGGTAGCGTAGTTGGTTGAGGCACTATGCTACAAGCTTGAAGGTCGCGGGTTAAAGTCCGAATGAGGTCACTGGATTTTTTTTTTCAGTTGACATAATCCTTCAAGCCGCACTTTGGCCCTGGGGTCGACTCAGCCTCTAACAGAAATGAGTACAAGGAATATTCTTGGGGGTAAAGGGCGGCCGGCGCGTAGGGGCGACAACCTTACCATCTGTGAGCTGATTATGTAGAAAATGTGGGAACCTTAACATCTCACAACCCTATGGGCCATCACGGCCTGTTACAGGGATAGCTTTACTTTACTTACTTTTACACATTCTAACAGCTTTAATTTGTGCATTTCTGTCATATATCGTTATTAAACTCTTACTTTTTTTTCCCTTGGCACTACAGCCCCAGTGGGCCTAGGCCTACCTCCATGAACTCCGTTCACTTCGGTTTTTCTAGATCTTACACATACGGCAGGACTCCTTGGGCGCGTGATCAGCTCGTCGCAAGGCCTCTACCTGTAGACAAACACAGAAAAACGCACACAAACATCCATGCCCTGAGTGGGATTCGAACCCACGATCCCGGTTTCCAAGCGAGCGAAAACAGTACATGTTTTAGACCGCTCGGCTACCGTGACCGACTAAACTCTTACTTAGTGCTTGTAATTATTGGTGCCGCCAGGGGAAGTGAGAGGCAAGCTATGCATCTACTCCTTGCCCAGATTTTTTAAAATTAATCAGAATTGAAAAAAAAAGAATGAAACGTGCTAAGTATTAATGCCAAAAGTTACAAACTGGAGGATTTTGAACACAGTCTGTGGCGCAAACTTAGTTTCAGCATACACACCCACATCTTTAGGGTGATCCATAAAAATATTCTTAAACGGCTAAAACGTTAAGTTTATAAGCAAACGTCCTGGCTGCATCCATGCGTGTGACCGCATGTCTTTAATAAACTTTACGTACACTGAGGGCACCTTAATCTGTTCACTGATACGTTCAAGTTTGTGCACCAGAAACAAACATTTAGTACGCTTATTTACCGTTAAGTAAATGTTCAAAAAATGGAAATGTGACGTCACGCATCTTTCCTATTATTAATGCCGTGGCGCCTCACAGTAATACCGGTAAGTCTTGCAAATGTCAGATAGATCGCTTTATGCACGACACTGTATATGATACCATAGTGATGAAAGAGAGGTAGACACAGAGCGTTTTTGCAACAACTTGGAAATGTAGTGGAAGAATGATTTATTGAATGCAACATCATCAAAACTTACTGGTGTTTTCTGCCCCACTTACGTTTTTCAGTTTTAGTTCCGATGCTATAATAAGCTGATAGATCCTGGATGCCACATACAATTCTGGTAACTATAAACATGTCACTCAGTCGAGTCGTTTGTAGGTCACTTGAAGGATGGAAATTACGAGATTCTGGCAAATTATTATCCGATACAGCTATGGCCCTCGGTCTCTTTTGTATGCATATGTATTCAGTCTTCTTCGAAATGTTCATAAGCTAATCAAATATTTTACATCCAAGGCATTTAATTTTGTAAACTTGTTCACTAATATGAGTATGTTAATGTCATATTTTAGCGTCCTGTTGCCCTGATTTAAGTCCATGATTTATTT
>NW_019727089.1:0-419 GCF_002891405.2 Cryptotermes secundus
CCAGATATAACTGGTTATCCCGAACTATCACTGATTCTTGCACACATGGCTGTAGCTCATAACTTGCGAACTGAGAACCCGTTCATAACACACTGACTCGTAACACGCCGCTGGCTAGTAGGCTTGCTCGGAACTAACTTGGAGGTAGCTCGAGGACTCGCTGTGAATAGCCTTCGCTGCTCCTTATGTAGCCTCGGTCCAGACCATTGTCGTCTGGTGCCGTGTTGCTAGCCACGCTGTCCGGAGTTGTTGACTGCTGCCTAGCAACCGCGATATCCCTCGGTGGCGCCACCGCTGTTGACTCGCTTTGCATAGCTTCAAGGTTGCGGGGACCCGGCTAACGTCGGCTCCGCTCGTGACGTCACCGCGGGAAGAGTTGTGGGGTGATTACTCGCCTATTACGCGAGCGCTACGTTACC
>NW_019727089.1:3260-3516 GCF_002891405.2 Cryptotermes secundus
GCTAATTTCGGCGTTAGACCTGGTGCTGGGGGCTGTCCCACCTTGGGCAAAGCCACGAGTGTTACTGGCTCGCAGTGGGCCAGAGGGGATCCTCTCCTGAGCTTTTGGTCCTTGTGTGTAACATTCATGACCCTCACTGGTACTTCTTGACAGTCCTGAACTAGGGTCCTGGCTACGTAGATTCCTTCAGGCGGATGGGCCTGGGGGCTTGGTTCTACTAGACCATTCTCTACCCCCAGATGATTCTTCATTCTAG